>NW_007794183.1:0-1566 GCF_000696425.1 Galeopterus variegatus | reverse complement strand
TCCCGGGCCCCGCCCCACGCACAGATCTAGCCTCTGGCGACCCCTCATTCCTCCCGGATCCTTCCCCCTGCCAAGATCCTCCACCAGCGGCTCCCAGATGCCACCGGCCCCGCCTCCAGGGCTCCTCCTGAGCCCCACCCCCTCCAAGCCCCGCCCCTTCTCTACAGACCCCACTCTCCGTGTTACTGATCCGCCGCGGCACCGGTCCCGACTAGCGCGAGCGGTGGTTCGAGGCGCGGAAGGACAGAAACTGCGCTCACGGAGACTTCCCGCTCGGCTCTCTCCAGCGCCGGCCGCTCCAATTATCCCTCCGCTGCCACGTCTCTTCCGGGTGCGGCGCTCGCTGATGACGCCACCACGCCACCGGGCCACGCCTCTGCTGGACGGAAAGGAGGGGGAGGAAGGGGGGAAATCCGAGCGTAGTGGCCCGCCTATCTTCGTCACTTCCGCTTCCTCCCTAGCAGGGCGGGTAATTCGAAAGGTTCCTGCTGCAGACGCCCCTCCCGGTTGGCGCGAGTCCGGGGCGGCGGCGGCGGAGTAGGTCGAGACCGAGACTAGATATGTCTGGGAGGCGAACGCGGTCCGACGGGACCGCTCAGCGCTCTGGTGAGCGGAGCGCGCGCGGGAGAGAGGGGGCCGAGCCTCTTGGGGGAAGCAGCCCGCGAAGGCCCTCCCCCGCCATCGCCGCTGGAGGCTCTTCTCCCTGGGAAGGCGCCCCCAACGGGCTTGTTAGGAAATCTCTCGCTCTCTCCAGAACCCATTCTCTAAAGTCTACCTCTCCTATCTTTTTTCTCTTTCCAGGGCCCAGAACCCCATCCCCTACTGAGTCTCTGCGGAGGTCCCATAGGAAATCAGGCTCTGATCTCCCGAGGATCCTTCCTCAAATCTGGCCTCAGGTGAGCCCCGGGTTTCTCGGTCCCTTTTCTAGAGGCCCCTGGAGTAATGTAGAGCTCACGTTCACCCCTCTTCTCCAGCCACCCCACGCGAATCCTCCAGTCAGAAAGCCTATTGTCTTGAAGAAGATCGTGGCCCATGCTGCAGAGGTGAGGGCTAAGAAGGGGGTTGTTGGTGGGGGTTCAAAACCGGGGGCTGGCTGTGTGATCAATCGGTATTGTCCCCACAGATCCCAGCTGTCCGCTCGCCTCGCAGGAGCCCCAGGGTGAGTTCTTTTTCATCTGCGTAGTTGAGTGGAATCCAGGTCACGCTAGAGGGTTGGGGCAGGGCATACCGGCTGCTCACATCAGCCCGCGGAGGTGTTTTGCAGTATTCTGAATGTTTGCCTTTGGACACCGGCATGCATTGCCAGTCTTGATTTCTCCCGGCAGACTTAATACATTTAGCTCTTTGCGCCCTGTATATTTCTACCATTTTTCTTAGCGCTTCCTTTAAAAGTTGAGCTGTGCCCTACCTACTCTGTCTTCTTTCTAATCTATTTGGTCCTTGGTTTTTATTTATGGTTATTGTAAGATAAGTTCCGTGTATGATGTTTTTACAGTTTTAGCAGATTTTTTTTTTTTTTGTCTTTTTGTCTTTTTCCGTGTCCGGCAACGGATTGCAACCCTCAGT
>NW_007794182.1:0-1566 GCF_000696425.1 Galeopterus variegatus | reverse complement strand
AAAAAAAAAAAAAAAAAAAGAAAGTAGATTAAAATAAATTCGCAATATGTAAGCATCCATTTATTCTGAGAGTTGTGATAATACTGAAGTGAGCTAAGGTGTGATTATAGCTACACACAGTAGGGGGCTCCACGGTTGAAATCCACAAGTTCGTGTTCCTGGAGGGTGGAATGCAGGCTGAGGACTGGGTTATATGTCAAGGACTCTTCAGTTTTAAAAGCTCATCATACAAAAACCTGATGGATTGGAAATTTTAAAAAACAAACTGGCCCTTCAGATAGTTTGAGAAGCACTGGTTGGGAACGTTGCTACTACATAACAATATTACTTGATGAACAAATGAATGAATAAAAAGGTTCCATTGGCTAAAAAACTTTCCTTATACTAGTATTTATGTATTGTGTATAACTGTTGGTTTGTCCAATATTATCTGTAATAAGGTGAATGATCATCGAGTTAGGGTCTTCCACTTATTAACCATGTATCTGCAAGCCAGTCAGATAACCTTCCTTGGCCTTTAAGTTTCCACATTCAGGTTCAAATGAAACAGTGAATGTGAAAGTACTTTTTGTAAAATTGGGTTTACATATGAGGTTTCATTGTTACTAACCCATTTTTTATTCTAAGATCCATTATTACCACTCTTCTCTATAAAATATGAATTATGAAAAAACTAAAGAATATTGTTTAGAAATATATAACACAGGAAGAGAATATTGCCATTAAGTAAAAGCTGGTGTGACTAAAACCCCAGTTCTCTACTGGCTAACACTTCCACACATCTTTATGATGTCCGCATTGTATCACAGCAATGATAAGAAACCCCCAAAATCCTGAAGTGCTTTCAGAACCACAAAGCAGAGAATACATTATATTTGATATAGTTTTAGGCAAGTATGTTTTACAGTATTTTAACTCTTTAAAAGTTATTCAATATGGCCACATGGAACCTGCCTATTACCTGGGTAATATTATTAACCAAATCTCCCTATATGCCAGTAAAAGTTTATTAAATACTATATTACCTTTGAAAAGGTATGTGAAAGAAAGAGAAAAAGATACATACTATTGATGTTCACGTATATGATGAAGTTTTCTCCAAAATTATCCGTCAGAAAAGCGGGTGTTGCTTTATATTTGGGTCTTTACAAAGTCATGTTACAGAGCGCTCTCAATTACATAACTTTGGCAACAAACTGACTTGAGAAAAACACATTAGCCAGGAAATTACCTCATTCAATGTTAGTTTTAGATGCTCATAGAGGTCACTGAAGAATTGTGAGAAAAGGTAGCAAAAGAATTTAACATGAATTTAATCACTTATTCCTTACAATCAGTAGTGTGGCTATCAATGTAAAGAAGCCTTTTAAAGATCACTTTAAAAATAATACTGTATGTGATTATGTTGCAAAGATCAAGAATAAACACCTATAAGATGCATTAGGTATATTATTATGCAAATGGATAATTTCCGTGGGCCTCTGTTATGGAATGAATTGTGGTCACCCCCCCTTAAAATTCATATGTTAGAAGCCCTGACTCCTAATATGACTATTTAAAAATGGG
>NW_007794181.1:0-1567 GCF_000696425.1 Galeopterus variegatus | reverse complement strand
AAAAAAAAAAATAGGAGCTCATAAGGCATCTTATCCAACCCTAACCCGGTGCACACAGACAGAAACACACACACGATACAGACTCACACAGACAGACAGACACACACAACACACAGACTCACACAGACACATGTGCAGACAGTCACAGACAGGCGGACACACACAGACACACACAGGCAGACACAGACATACAGGCAGGCACACACAGACACAGACACACACACAACACACAGACTCAGACATGTGGACAGACACACACCAGACACAGACACACAGGCAGACACAGACATACACAGACATATGCAGACAGACACATACACAGACACACACAGACTCACACACAGGCAGACATGTACACACAGACACATATATACACATAGACATACGCACATACACACACAAACACACACATACAGAGACAAAGTTTGTTAAAATAATATATACCCTAACAAAGCCTTACTAATGATTAATCCATGCTGACATTCTCTCGTTCACTGTATTTCCTTTAAAAAAAAAAGTTCTGATTGCAACACACTAAATTGACTTTACAGCTCCTTAATGGATAGCAGCCCATAATTTGCAGAGAATTGCGTAATGCAAGCTGCCTGTGTGCTCCTGGGGCTACCTACGCCTCCTGCTATGCTAAGAACAGAAGGGGGTGGAGAACAGGGCCTTCAGCACAGTATCAGTGGGTGGAATTTTGTAAACCGGCCCCTTCTTCCTTTTGCATTTGATCTGACAATTCAATTAGACGCTGAGTCCTATAACTGTATCTGAGGAGCCCAGCACATGCCCCAGAGGGTGAGATTAGTGGGCTTCCTGTCGGGGGAGCATTTGCCTTAATTACTGCAGCAGATTTGCATGGACTGCCTTAGCCCGCCGACCTAGCTTGGAGCCCTGCAGTTAAGAGCGCCACATTCAGGCTCCAATTTCCTTGATATTTTGTTGTGTGGGATGCTTACAAATCAAAACGAGGCTAGAGCCTAACACGAGTAAGTTTTATTCACTCCCACAAATGCAGTGAATGAAGTGTTTCTGTTTTTTATTCCCTAGAACTGTCTTTTCTATATTTATTACATTATTGTTATGATTGGTTTTGAAGAAAGTGTTCTGATTTGGTATCACACAATATATCTTTATGGAATCAGGTTTATATACCTTTTTCACTGGTTCCAAACAACCTTATAGTGTCTGATGTCACTGAGCACATGACAAGCAGAAGAACGTCATCCTCTCATGGGGCTCAGTGCAGCTCAGCCTGCCTGGTGTTGGCGCTCGAGGCGGGGTGGCTGGGGCGGCTGGGGCATGAACAACACGTACCTCCAGCAATCTGCAGATGATCAGTGTGAATTTGATGACGTTGCTAAAGGTCTGTCTATTTAAAGGTTGGATTAGAGATTTGGGATTTGGAGGGCTTCTAGTGCTAGCATTTTTAATAAGCAGGTAGAGTATTGATTTCAAAAGACTAAAAACCCATATGGACCAAATTCACCAAATTGGTTGTCTTTATGTGTCCCATCCTAATTTGCCAACATTTTGTAAATTGCCAACACAGGCCTTTCTATTT
>NW_007794180.1:0-1567 GCF_000696425.1 Galeopterus variegatus | reverse complement strand
GCAGGAGCGCCGCCACGCTCCCAAGCGCCGCACTCTACCGAGTGCGCCACTGGGCCGGCCCTATACTGTGAATTTTTGCCTGAGCCATGAGTAAAACTGAGTCCACGGTGACAATTTGCACATGGCTACTTCACCTGGTCTTTTTTTCCTGGGTTCTTGCAACCCAGTGTATTGATTCTTCAGAGGGACCTTCAGTTCTAGGATGATCAACAAGTATTAATAAGTCTTTGAATGGCCTGGACTAGCTTCTATGTAGGATGTTGCAGAGCTCACTGGGTCAGAGCCTGGGGGTGACAGGTTTGGAGGATGACCATTTCTGGGCTTGAGGGTAAATCAGCCACTTTTCAGTGGGATCTTAAGGGATGGGGGTGGGGAGCTTCTTCCAAAAGCCAGTCAGAACACCTACCTAGCCACCCCCACCCCTTTGCAGATCTCCTGGAAGCACCCAAGGCTGCTCGTTCCTGTCCTGAGGACAGCCCCAAGTGAGGGTATCCACACTTGGGGTCCCAGACACGTTCAGTCCCCTTGTACCTAATATACAGAGACACTTGGGCATACCTGTGAATGAGGGGACCCAGGGAGTGGATGCTTCTCCACCTGGATCAGAACGAGGAACAATTCTCTGTCTGGCTAATTCTGCTCTAGACACCTACCCAGGAGAAATAGAATTTTATCAGCAGGTAAGGCAGCCTGAGCCACCTGTGGGACAGGGGAGCCAGAATTGGGCCCAAGGCATGCAGGCATGGACAAGGGCAGGGGCCATTTCCCCTCCAGACCCTCCTGTCTCCTGAGCTCCACCCTCTCTGTCCTTCCTTCCCTCCTTCCCACCTTCCTGCCACTCCTCCATGGTGCAAGCTTCTGGACAGAGGTGCAAGTCTCAGTCCTGGGCTCCCTGGATCCCTGGATCCCTGAGAGGACAAGTGTATTTCCAGAAGTTTCCTTTCCAGCAGTCTGGAGGCCCCACCACCCTGGATCTTGACTCTCAGGCTTCTTCTCAGTTCACAGAGACAGCCAGGTCTAGCCTCTGCTCAGCTTCTGGCCCTGAAGTGGACCAAACCTCTCAACCTGCCTCTCCCCAGGCCTGAGACATGGTGCCTGTGCTGTGGGGGACAATGACGTAAATGCATGAACTCTCCAGGAAGGAATTTTCAGTCAAGTTGGGGAGCTCAGATGATGTGAAGTGCAGCTGAAACAGCCAAACACACGAGCCAAGCAGTAATCATTTTCTATTAAACTCGGCCAGCCCAGACTCTCCTAGAAAGCTCACACCATTTGGCCTGGAAACATTTCCAAACTCCTTACACTGCTCTACAGTTTCTCTGCTCATAAATTCTTCCCAGATTTCCCCCTAAATTACTATCTATTCAAGTCTTTACCTGACCCCCAACCCCGACCTCTCAGCCTGTGATTGAGATAACGAAGTGTGGTTTAGGCTGGTGTTTGCACCCCTGGCCTCCCTCCTTCCCTCCTTCCTTCCTCCTGTTTTTGCAGCTGTTCATTTCATTCTCTGCTAGATCTCAGTGTCTAAACAATGACTGGAATTCATCAAATATCGACTAAACGAATA
>NW_007794179.1:1326-1567 GCF_000696425.1 Galeopterus variegatus | reverse complement strand
TGGTAGCTAAGACTATTCAGTAACCATTAAAGTAAAAATAAAAATCAGTCCATTTTATCAAAACTTAGCATCCTGGGCCGACCCTGTGGCTCACTCGGGAGAGTGCGGCACTGGGAGCTCAGCGGCGCGCTGGGAGCGCCACGGCCACAGGTTCGGATCCTAATATAGGGATGGCCAGTGCACTCACTGGCTGAGCGCGGTGTGGGCGACACCAAGCCAAGGGTTACAATCCCCTTACTGG
>NW_007794179.1:0-326 GCF_000696425.1 Galeopterus variegatus | reverse complement strand
AAAAAAAAAAAAAAAAAAAAAAAAAACTTAGCATTCTTCTTCATTCTTTCAGAGTATCTCCAAGCTGTTTCTTCCCTTTTTTTACACAAAATTCAGGGGTGCTTCAATAAGTTTATGGAAATATTTTTTTACACAAAATTCAGGGGTGCTTCAATAAGTTTATGGGAATACAGAATCAAAGAAAATACTAATTTTTCTGCAAACCTTTTGAGGTACCCTCATATGTCCTTTTCTTATCTCACTTTTAAGTGATCTCTTTCAACTCTTTGAGGGCATCCTTTGGTGCTAAGTATTTCAGTTCAGCAGGAAGTATTTCTAAGTCCATG
>NW_007794178.1:0-1567 GCF_000696425.1 Galeopterus variegatus | reverse complement strand
GAAAGTGGTTAATTTCTGAAGAGTGTGTATATGGGTGATGTTCTATGTGGAACTTCATCAGCAGCATTCTCCTCCTTGGAGATCCAATAATATCACTAGAATTTTCAGATAATTTTTTCTGAAGAATCTTCGTAATAATATATTTTAAAATATATTTTTTTCTCTGTCTGTGTAGTCATGAAACATACAATGACTACTGAGAGAATTTGGTGTCACTACCTTGATTCATGTTAAAATGCTAGTGGTTTTACTAATTATTGCCTTACATCATCAGTGAAAATGTCAACACAGTGAAAATGACAAATAAAGCCTTAGTAGTATTATGAAAATAGTTTTGACCATCCAGACCCCCTGAAACTGTTTGCAAAATGGGGTCTGCAGACCTCATTTTGAGAACCACTACTTCAAACCACCTGTTGCCAAAATGGAGTCGACAGCCAGAATTCTCAAGATGTTTTCATTCATCTTCTTACTCTGCAACTACTTATAGAAATAGCTGAATCTTTTGTTTCTGTTTGTGGCCACCACTCCTAGAAGCATATGCACAAAACTAAATCGTTTATTTATTTGGCTGCTGCTAGTGAATCTGTGGCTGCTCTTTTTTCCTTATTTTAATGGATGATTGGACTACATCCTACCCCCTTCATATCTATAAGCATATTTAGGTTTTTGAATTAATTAAAAATCATCTTTTTCTATTATTATTGTAGTTGGCATTTCTCTTTCATTGAATAGGAGTTTGTATCAGTCAAGGTTTAATCAAGGAAGCATAAGCACTGAGTGTTATAAGAGATTTATCTTAGAATTGTAGGAACAGGTGGGGAAGTAAAGGTCTTGAAGAGAAGTTGGAGGATCAGAGTCTGAGTTACCAATCGGTCCATTTGAAAAGCCAAGTATGCCTAACTACCTAAGTGGGACCGTGGAGGGGAAATTTGTGCAGAGGTCTATGAAAAACTGTTGCCTCTGAATAACCACAACTTCCATTGGTCAACAGTGCAAGTAGTCAGGAAAAATGCTAGATGTGGAGCAGAAGAGAGTGATGACAGGCTGACACCTGCCACGGACCTCTTCCTCTGTCTATCTCTGAATCTGCCGGGGAAAAGATCTGCAGATGGTTACGGCCACTGCCTTATTTCCACTTTTCAAATATTGTGCAAGTTTCTTTCTTGGCCAATTATAATCTGGATGAATAGAAGGGAGGGAATTGTGGAAAATGTAATTAATTCCCAGCTTAGATGCACTGACAGAGTACAAATCACCAGAGTGTAATGCCACACCTTGTCTTTTTTCTAAGGCATAAATATGAGGCTTACCAAAAAGCTTAGCTGCACTGACAGAGTACAAACCACCAGAGTGGAATGCCACATATTGTCTTTTTTCTAAGGCGTAAATATGAGACTTACCAAATTATTTTCTAGGTAAGAAGTATCAAAGAATTTTCTAGAGAATTTTCCCCTATTTTACAAAAAAAAATTTTTTTTTTTTGCAAAAAATGAGAAGAAAATTTCATTTATTCAGTTAATGCATACCACCCACATAGGCGCTATAGAGTTGAATGATTTATTTT
>NW_007794177.1:0-1567 GCF_000696425.1 Galeopterus variegatus | reverse complement strand
GAGTTCGTGTGTAGGATGATGAAAATGTTTTGGAAATAGGTGGAGGTAGTGGTTACACAGCATTATGAATGTAATTAATTCCACTCAATTGTCTGTTTAAAAATGCTTAAAACGGCAATCCATATGTTATATATATTTTACCACCATAAAAAAAAAGTAAAGAAATTCAGTAAAGTATCTGAATGCAGGTATGGAAAGGAAGGGGAATGAGGATGGAGAGGACGGGCTGCAATGAAAGATGATATTGGAAGCTTGGAATATGAATGGCTTTAGAAGATCTGTTTAGGAAAATAAAAATGTTACCTTATCGATTTTTAAGCATAGGAATGAAACGATCAAGTTTGAATTTTATTTTATTTATTTTTTTATTTTTTATTTTTTTGTCTTTTTCCATGTCCGGCAACGGATTGCAACCCTCAGTGTTGCCCCCGTACCGGACCGGGGACCGGCAACGGGATCGCAGCCCCGTGGTGTTGCTCCCGCGCCTCGCTCAGCCAGTGAGCGGGAACCGGTCTGTATGTGGGATCCGAACCCTCGGGCGGGAGCGCCACCACGCTTCCCAAGCGGCGCACTATCCAGTGCGCCACCGGGCCGGCCCAAGTTTGAATTTTAATATCATTCCTTTACCTACACTGGAGAAAGAATAGTAAAGAAGAAAATATAGCTCAAGTGAAACTCACTCCAAATTGTTGTTGGAATAACTAAAGCTGGAGATTATAGTCATCTGAACCAGTGGCAGAGGGGATGAAGAGCAATTTAAGAAACAGAGCTGTCTGTACTTGATGATGAACTCAAGGCAGGAGATGAAGAGGAGGAAAGAGACATGGTAGCTCTCAGATTTCTAGTTGTGATATTTAGGTGGATGGAGGTATCCAAAACCCAGTGTAAAAAACACAAAGCAACTTTCAGAGGAGAACAAGTCAGATATCAGTTTTGGACAATCTGAAATTAAATTGCCCATAGTTCACCCCATTGGAAATATCCAGTAGGCAGGTAGATAAGTGAATATGACATTCAGAAGAGGGATTTGGCAAGAGGCAAGAATTTGGGAGGCACTGGGGTATTTATGTTCAGGGCCACTGATAGCCTATAATTCATCATTTTGCAAAGAAACAGCAACACTTCCTTTTGGCTGAAGAGAACCTGCACCCAAAATCATGACAATGAATGAAACAGCCATGAAGAGTATGTAGAGTAAGAAAAGTGTCCAAAGATGTAAACCTCGAAGACCAACAATATTTTGTAAAAAGTAAATAAATTTATTATTATCCAGAAATAAGTCATAAATATTTGCTCTTAGGATCCGATGTTAACAACTGAAAGATGTTTTATCTAGTTGTTGTTGTTGTTGTTTTTTAACGTAGAAATAACCAAAGGAAAATCTAAAACTAATTTAGGGCTTAGGAGAAAAAAAGTAGAAAGAAGACTAAGAAAAATAAGACAAGCGATGCAAACAGTATGTAAAATATTACATTCCATGAGGGGAATAGCTTCGCTAGAAGATGTGCCATATATATACATATCTTTAATTACCAACCCCAGAGAAAATGAGGAAGGACAATGTGAA
>NW_007794176.1:0-1567 GCF_000696425.1 Galeopterus variegatus | reverse complement strand
GCCTGAAATGCAAGAGGAGAAGAATGAACAAGCGACAAAAGCTAGTTGTGGATGGATTCTCCCCTTGCCAGGGGCGGCCTGCCCCTTTTCCTCAACAGTGACAGGCAGTAAAAGGTTAGTGGCGTGCTCCCTGCCTCTGGTTGCTTGGAGCTAAATGATAAAATGATGTCAGTACTGGGTGAAAGCTCGATTCCTAGTTAGAACTGCCACAGCTCCAGAAATGAAACACTGCTCAATGTCCTTTCCCTCTGCTCAGAAGCTCTGAGCTGGACCCGATACATCAACGAGGCAGCCAGTTAGGTGGACTGCACGCTCCTACCCTGGTCTTCGCCATCAGGTAGCAGGTAGCAGGCAGCACCAGCCACAGCAGGTGAAAGGCCCCGAACCCATCCTGTGGCTCAGGCTTTACCCACATCTGCAGGGGAGGAGCCTCTGAGGCTGTCGCTACTGCCCCGACCACCTTCTTCTTCCCCATGCTGGTCTTCCTAGGGCTCCCACAGGAAAGCCAGCCCATCCAAGCCTCAGACACCTGCCCACCAGACTAGCTTGTCAGAACCCCTGTCCTCAAGCAGGTCCAGCCTGGGCTTACGCACACATACTTTTCAAGCATCCCAACTCTGGTGGCCCATATAAACTCAGGCCACACCCACATGTGCAAAGGCAGTGGGGACTATGCTGGGTTTCCCCCTTTGTCTCAAACAGGTTGTCTTTTGTTGCCTGTTTTCCTGATAAATATTCGAAGTAGGCATTATGGCCTCATTGCTTAGAGCACCAAGAATAAATCCTCATATTAACAGAATCCCAAGGACTGGGGACAAGAAGGAAGGGAAGGGGGTTGCAGAGAAGGTGCTCGATGGGGGTCTCCAGCACTATGCATTTTTACCAGCTGGCAGAGGCCCCATTCTAATCATGGCTCCCATGCTCCCTGTAAAACCTTGGGCAATTCACAAATGATTAAGGCACAGACTTGAACCCAGCCCATAACTCCTCCACCAGAGAAAACCACTGATAACAGCTTGGAGTATTTTTCTCCTTCCATGAATACTGGATCATGGCAGTCACTCTCTGCCCAGGCTGCACATCACAGTCACCAGGGGCTTCGGAAGACACTGATGTCCAGGCCCCACCCTGAGAGACTCTGAGTTACCTGGTTTGAGGCAGGGCCAAGAAATTGATATTCTTTAAGAGCCCCCTAGGTGATTCTACTTCTAATGTGATTCATAGTGTATATAAATTTTATAGCTTTTTTCATGCAATATTATGTCATCAACATTTCCACATGTCATTTAAAAACTCTGTAAACATCGTTTTAATGGATGTGTACTAATCCATCATATGAACGTCCCATAATTTGCTTTCAGTTTGCTTTTCTAAGAGTTCTCCTGAGAGTGTCAGCACGTGGCTCCTCTCAGATGCAAGACCTCTCTCCAGCTCTCGAGGCAGACCTGTTTCACAGCCTTTCCCCACCCAGCTCCTCCTCGAGGTTGGCCAGATGACATGGCTCCTCTGGCAGACACACTCAGTGACCCAGGGACCAGAATCCTGCACTTCCATCTTAGGATCCTGC
>NW_007794175.1:0-1567 GCF_000696425.1 Galeopterus variegatus | reverse complement strand
GAAGGTGGGTGGTTTTAAAGTCTCTTTAAAGTAATGGCTTGGTAGAGCCTTGTCCAGGCCCAGGGAAGGGGCAAAATTCTCAAGCTTCTAATTTTAGTTTGGAGATAAATGTGTCCTTGGCAGCTCCTCAAAGTGTTCAGGCTTCTCCTATAAGCTGGTCTGTATGGATATGGAAAAAGTTGGGAGAGGGATTAATGATTCATCGGCTCTATTTTCTAGGGAAGATGCGCTTACTCCAAGTCCGCTGAAACTGCTTTTCGAGGAAGGGCTTTCATTAGTCCTCCTGGAAATTTCTTACAAAACTGGAAGTTTGTAGGTAGCTTAATGTGGTACAAAATTATGCTGAAGTGGGAGGAAGTGGCCATTTTTAGCCATGATTAGCCATTTTTAAAGGGAATTCCCTGAGGCTTTCCTTCAGACACTCAGAAATGGAAACAGGGTGAACTGGGATTCAGCCGCATTTCCGCCTGGCCTTGGCCACCTCCTTTTCATTTGCCCTGACAGGTACTTCCTGTCACCAGCATATCAGAGATTAATGGTTCTTCATGGTAGTTATATCTGCCTCTTACCACACTACTAAGGGCTGAGGTCTCCAGGAAGCAGATTCTTATCCTGATCTCAAATAGATGAGCTTCAGAACATCCTATAAATCATAGAAAATTTGTGTGCATGCACAGTTTTCTCCTGGAAAAAGAGCCCACAGCTTTCAAGACTCCCAAATAGAGTGTGGCCAGTTAGCTCAGTTGGTTAGAGTGCAGTATTGTAACACCAAGGTCAAGGGTTCAGATTTCCATACTCACCAGTCACAAAAAAAAAAAAAAAACTCCCAAATATCTTTTGTGGCCTTTGTTTTAGCGACTAACAATGTCTGAAGATGGTGTGAGTGTCATTCTAGATACTCTTATGAGAATTAATGAGATTGAGTCCCCAATGATGAAGAAAATGCAGACTGAAGTTAAGAATGAAGCACATTGACTCTTCATGTGTCCAAACCAGTAGCTTCCTAGTTTCTGACAGGCATGGTACAAGGTTTTTTATGACTTTTTTCATTTTTACTCTCCTGAGCTTTTTCTTTCAGAGAAAAAAAATCTTGCTGACTAGCCACAAGATTTTGTCAATAACATGTTTCATATTTCCCTGAGACTTGAGTATGAAATATATGGTTTGTCTATGTCTATTCAGGTGGTCTGATACTATATAGATAGGGACTGGCAGACAAAAGTCTTGAGCTAAGTAGAATAAGTGAGAAGAATAAGTGAAATGGTTAAACAAAAACTTGGAGCACTATTTATCGCATAGAACAATGTTCTTCATCTTAGGCTTTCAGGGCCATTGTTAGGTAATGTTAACTATAACTTTGTTTTCTATTACAAACTTCTGTATTTGAAGAAGAGTATCTGTTCTCCATATATATTTTATCTTCAATTTTGTGTGGCAAGACAGAGGGACGGGGACAATGGGGCTGGAATTGGATGGGGTGGAGGAAGCTTTAAAATCATCATGTCAAAGAGATACCTGCACTCCCATGTTTATTGTAGCTCTGTTTACAATAGCCAAGATATGGAAC
>NW_007794174.1:0-1567 GCF_000696425.1 Galeopterus variegatus | reverse complement strand
GGCGCAGCACCGAGGGTTGCGATCCGTTGCCAGACACGAAAAAAGACAAAAAAAAAAAAAAGTCTGAAATATATAAGTGCTGACAAAATTCTTAGTAATACAGTAAAATCCTGATAGAGCACAACTCATTATTACCTAGTTCAGATATACCACGAATCAAATCATCTCTCTTAAAAATAAGCCTCACATGTTTCTTCTGCCCACCAGTACAACAGTTCTACTCTCTCTCTTTTTTTCCAAAGGCATGATAAGTAACATCTCAAAAACTGTTTAGTCACCACTGCTTCCGCATAGCCACTTCTGGTGGGGATTACAGCAGCTGGTTAACAGTGCAGAGCACAGTGGGGGTCAGACTGTGGAAAACTGAAGCCTGAGCCTTTTAATTGTGAGGTAGTTAGACCACAGGAATGCTGAATCTTCACGTCCATTCAGAAAGATAGCTCCTGTGGAAATTTGCCAGGAATTCAGTTCTCTGTTGAGAAATTCAAGTTAAGCCTAAATTTATAGCAATTTTAAACCTCAATCCCAGATGAACTTAGGAACTAAGGTGAATCTAACACTCAGGCCCCTGAAGACATTGCTGGTTGCTAAAAACATCTTCAATAAGCAACTTGCATTGCAAAGCTTCCTTAGAAGAGAGTCCAACTCTCTGCACACTGCATTGGTCTCTTCCCTGGGGCAGAAGCCACGTCATTGCTTCCTGAGTCAAGGAGCAGGGCTGGGGCCACACATCTCCTCCCTGATGGGGACTTCACCCACCCACCAAGGAGAGCCTGCTTCTTCTCCTAGCGCTTCCAACCTCTGCCAGTCCCGACTTCCCCAGCCTTTTTGTTGTGTTTTATTATGCAAATGATATCTTGGTTGAGGTCGAGCCATTTCTTGTGTCTGAAGTTAAAAAAAAAATGATAATTTCCTCAGCAAGTCATCGTCGTTAATGAAGTTTTACAAAAACAGATACAACCAAAGGAAAATAAAATTTCACAGGTGATAAATTTTTCCAATTTCCCTGGCAGAATTCGATAGGATTGTTAAATTAAGAGTGAAGGTGTCTGTTAGAAAGCAACGAGCAGTGATGGGTAATTTTATAGAGTGGAAAATTGAATCAAATTGCTACATTAAAACACAGCTCCTCTGAGAATCTTCCCTTTCACAGTCTGCTCCGTTGCAACAGCAGGGTGCAGAAATGGATCTAATTCACAACACTCCCTAAAAGGAGATGCACTCCCCAACTTGCCGGAATCTTCCTAGTGAGCTCACATTCTGCTCACTCCTGCCCAGGCTTGAAGAAATATCCGGGTGACACTCCACTTTGGGTTACAGCTGTGGAAAAGAGCTCTGGGAAAACGTCACTGAACCACTCAGCCTTCTGGAGTGCAAAGAAAGGGCCTTTTCATGCACCATGCTTAGTTCTCAAAGGAGCCAGGGAGGACAGGGCTGATGCTCAGAGACATAGGGCAAAGGAAAGTAAAGAGAAAGGGGCTGAGATGAATTTGGGACCTTCGCCTCATCCCCGGTGGGCGCAATAAATGTATCATTGGCTTCTCAGCAACCATCTTTCTCCCATCCC
>NW_007794173.1:0-1567 GCF_000696425.1 Galeopterus variegatus | reverse complement strand
TTTTTTTTCTTGGCATATAAAAACATAATTTATTATTTTATATTAACTATTTATTCAGCAAATGGTTTAAATGTGCTTATTAATTCCCTGATTTTCCTTTTGCTAGAACATTTTCAAATAATGATTCAGGGAGTCAAGTTCAATATCTATCCCCTATTGCAGTAGTCCTACAGTCTTTCTTGCTTTTATGTCTCCATCCAGTGTAATTTTTTTGATAGTGACTAAGGATTACTCCTCTAATAGAAAGTCAGAAAATCTTAAGCCAACACTTCTTAGCTGTGTGTGTGTCTGTGTGTGTCCTTTTACATGGTTGAAGTTTGTTCTCTAATAAGTTGTTTATTTTTAATGATTTTAGCTCATATAAAAGTTGCAAAGATGGTACAGAAGGTTTCTTAATGCCTCTATCCAGTTCCCCCTAATGCTAACACCTTAAATGACCATGGTACAATTATTAAAACTATGAAATTAACATTAGTACAATGCTACTAACTCAGCTGAATACTTCTTTTGCAGTTCACTACTTTTTCCAAGATTTTCCTTTTTCTGTTCCAGGAGCCAATCCAAGATACCATTGCATTTAATACTAGTATTTACCATTGCAATCTCCTCAGTTACCTCTGGTCTGTAGTTGTTTCACAATCTCTTCTCATTTTTCATAATCTTTACAGTTTTGAGGAGTATGGATCAACATTTTGTAGAATGTTCCTCGATTTTGGTCTATCTGGTGTTATTATCATGATTATATTGAGATTTCTTTTTAAAGAATATCACACATTTGAAATGGCTTTTTCATCATGCCGTATCAGAGCACATATGCTGTCAACGTGCCAACACTAGTGATATTAGCCTTAATCACTCAGTTAAGGTAGTGTCTGCTTGGTTTCTCCACTAAAATGTTATTTTTCTTCCTGTTTATACTCTCTTCTTGGGAAGTGAGCAACTAAAACCAAGCCATACTTAAGCAGGGGATAAGCAGTTAAACTTCATCTCATGGAGGAGGAAGTATCTGTGTATACTACTTGATATTTTTCTGGAAGAAAGATGTGCCTCATTTATTCATATATTTGGTCATCATTTCATTATACTGGTATGAACTCATGAATGTTTCTTGCTGGTTCCATTTACTGGGGAATCATGTTGAGACATCAAGACTGGGTGATGAGGAAAGTATATTTTTTAATTGAGGATACTGTGATTGGTTGTGTAATGGTAATAGGATAGTTATCCAAATATAGGTTAAAGATGTCCATATCTTCTACTTTGGAGTCAATTCTCAATATTTTCATTTATAATTTTATTTTTCTGATTGAGGACCACACACATTAAAAAAAAAACACACAACAACAAAATACTGGAGAATTCATCTTTCTTTGATTATGGCTTACCTCATGATTGGTCCAGAGAAAGTCCTTTTTTATTTTCTCCTTCCCTCACGTCCTGTTTTCAATGTCCTGAAATCTCCATAGAAACCTACTCTAGGATGTTCAATGTACCTCTTTTCATATGTGCATTTAGTTACTAGCAAATCCTTAAAAAGGTTATGTGTAGGCAGTACTTTAATTTAGCT
>NW_007794172.1:0-1567 GCF_000696425.1 Galeopterus variegatus | reverse complement strand
AGGCTTCCCCCCAGATGCTGCCAAGGCTCAGACGTCTAGACGTCCAGGCTAGACCACGAGGATGCAGAGACATGAAATGAATCTAGAGCATCTTGTGATGCCAGAAAGTGAGAACACACACACACAACATGCACAACACACACAACACACACGCATAACACGCACAACAACACATGCACAACACGCACAACAACAACACGCGCACAACACACAACATGCACAGCACGTACAACACACGCACAACACGCACAACACACACGCATAACACGCACAACAACACACGCACAACATGCACAACACGCACACAACACACATGTACGACACAACACACGCACAACACACATGGCACACATGCACAACACACACAACACACATGCACACAACACGCACAACACACATGCACACAACACACACACAACATGCACAACACACACAACACACACATAACACGCACAACAACACACGCACAACACACAACATGCACAGCACATACAACACGTGCACAACACGCACAACACACATGCATAACACACACGCATAACATGCACAACAACAACACACGCACAACACACAACATGCACAGCACGTACAACACATGCACAACACGCACAACACACAACACACACAACACACACGCATAACACGCACAACAACACACGCACAACACACACTACACACACAACATGCACAGCACGTACAACACGTGCACAACACGCACAACACACATGCATAACACACACGCATAACATGCACAACAACAACACACGCACAACACACAACATGCACAGCACGTACAACACATGCACAACACGCACAACACACAACACACACAACACACACGCATAACATGCACAACAACACACGCACAACACACACTACATACACAACATGCACAACACACGCACACAACACACATGTCCAACACAACACACGCACAACACACATGCACAACACACACTACATGCACAACACATGCACAATACACATGCAACACGCACAACACACACAACACACATGCACACAACACACGCACAACACGCACAACACACAACACACATGCACACAACACACGCACAACATGCACAACACACAACACGTACAACACACGCACAACACATATGCACGACACGCACACAACATGCACAATACACACAACACCACACACATACACAACACACACGATGCACAAAAAACACACAAAACACGCACCACACACGCACAACACACACGCACCACACACGCAAAACACACACAACACACAACATACATGCACAACATATGCACAACACACGCACCACACATGCACAACACGCACAACACGCACAACACACGCACAACACATATGCATGACATGCACACAACACACACATACCACATACACAACACACATGCACAACACACACAACACATATGCACGACACACACACAACATGCACAATACACACACAACACACATACCACATACACAACACACATGCACAACACGCACATGTCACACGACACATGCACATGCACACGCACACACAGATGGGGTACATCGAAAGCACACAGGGGCCTGCTGACGCAG
>NW_007794171.1:0-1567 GCF_000696425.1 Galeopterus variegatus | reverse complement strand
TCTACTTAATGACATATGGGTCCAAGAAGAAATTAAACAGGAAATCCAAAAATTTATTGAAGCTAATGAAAACAATGATGCATCATACTAAAACCTGTGGAATACTACAAAAGCAGTATTAAGGGGGAAATTTATCACATTAAATGCTTAACTCAGAAGGGAAAGATGGCAAGTAAACAACTAATACTTCACCATAAAGAATTAGAAAAACAAGAACAATCCAAACCCAAAGTTAGCAGATGAAAAAATGTCATTAAGATCAGAGTAGAACTTAATGAAATAGAAACCCCCATAATGATAAAAAAGATCAATGAATCAAAAAGTTGGTTTTCTGAAAAGATAAATAAAATCGACAAGCCATTAGCATGGCTAAATAAAAAAAGAAGAGAGAAGACCCAAAAAACAAAAATTAGAAATAAAAAAGGTGATATTACAACTGATATCTTTGAAATGCAAGGAATCACTAGAGCCTACTATAAACAACTATATGCCAACAAATTTGAAAATCTGGAGGAAATGGATAAATATCTGGTCCCACACAAACTACCAAAACTGAGCCAAAGAGATGTACAAAATCTGAATAGACCAATAACAATAAAAGAGATTGAAGCTGTTAAGGCTCCCAACAAAGAAAAGCCCAGGACCAGATGAATTCACAGCAGAATTCTACCAAACATTCAAAGAGGAATTGAAGCCAGTTCTCTACAAACTATTCCAAAAGATTGAAACAGAAGCAATTCTCCCAAACTCATTTTATGAAGCGAACATCACCCTGATACTAAAACCAGGCAAAGATACAACTAAAAAAGAAAACTACTACTATCTTTGATGAATATAGAGGCAAAAATCCTCAATAAAATACTAGCTAACAGAATACATACAGCAACACATATGCAAAATTATACACCATGATCAAGTGGGATTCATCCCAGGGACGCAAGTTTGGTTCAAAATACATATCAATAAATGTGATACATCATATCAATAAAATCAAACACAAGGAGCATATGATCCTCTCTATAGATGCTGAAAAAGCATTTGATAAAATTCAACACTCGTCCATGATAAAGACACTCTACACGTTAGATATACATGGAAAGTATCTCAACATAATTAAAGCCATATATGATAAACCCACTGCCAATATCATCCTGAATGGGGAAAAGCTAAAAGCTTTTCCTTTAAGAACAGGAACTAGACAAGGATGCCGACTCTCTCCACTCCTATTCAACATAGTGTTGGAAGTACTAGCCAGAGCAATCAGAGAAGAGAAGGAAATAAAGGGCATCCAGATAGGAAAAGATGAAGTCAAACTGTCCCTCATGACATGATCCTATATTTCGAATAGCCTAAAGCCTCTACAAAAAAACTCTTGGAGTTGATAAATGATTTCAGCAAAGTTGCAGGATACAAAATCAACACACAAAAATCAGTAGCATTTCTCTTCTCCAATACAGAACATGCAGAAAGAGAAATCAAGAAGCTTGTGCATTTCCAATAGCCAACAAAAAATAAAATACCTAGGAATAGAGTTAACCAAGGATGTGAAAAATCTCTATAATGAGAA
>NW_007794170.1:0-1567 GCF_000696425.1 Galeopterus variegatus | reverse complement strand
GCCAAAGGACTAGTAAAAGTGTGGTCAAAAAACAGAAAAGCATTTTGGCAATTGCTACCCTACTCCAGCCAAACACCAAAAAAATATGTCAACATACCCTCCCCCAACTCCACAGTTTCAGTGGAGCTGACTGGGGAATTGACCAGGCATCATGCAGAGGCAAGCAGCAGGGCTCCAGTTTTCCCATCCAGTCATTTCAGCAGAGCTGAGCAGACAGCTAATCAGACAGCTAATTTCCCATTCCCTATCTTGCAGAAGCATGTGGAGATTACATTCCCCACCTGGATATTGTCAATGGGGCAGAGCAAGGAGATTATCTTCCAAACCTCCCCTGGTAGAAGCAGATGACAGTAATCTGATCCACCTGCTGGGATAGTGTAGCAGGGATCAAACAGGGCACAGAGCTCAACCCCCTGAACATAGAAGCAGGGGGTGCTCTAGTTCTCCCACCAGGGTAGTGTCAGAGGGGCCCAACAACAAACTGCCTCCACCTCCACTCAGCAGCAATAAAACTTAACGTAGTGCAGAGGTAGGCTATCCACCACTAGGCATCATCTGTTCCACACTCCCCTCCAACCCTGTGTTGTCAGAGCCCAGTGGGGAGCTGAATCTCCATCTCCAGATGGCAGCAGAGAAACTGAACAAGATGGTGTGAAGCAGAACTGTGCATCACTCTGTCCCTATGTGTGGCATCATCTGGGTTCCGGGGGAGACATGAGCTTTCACCTCTAACCAGCATCAATGAAGCAGAACAAGGTGGGCAGAGACAAGGCTAATTCATCCTCAGTTCCTCCTTCACCTCCGCTGGTGCCTGTGAAACTCAGTGAGGAGCTGAGCTTCCACTCGCACCAAAAAGCAAAAAGCAATGTTATTCCCACTCTGACGTCAGTGAGACTCAGAGAGGAGCTGAGCTGACGCTCCACCTTTCCGCAACAAGACAATGTGAGTCAGTTCTCTACCTTTTCTTGGTAGTGCCAGTGGGGCTGAGAGGAAAGCTGAATATAAAAGCCCTCCTTACACATGCACCACACTTTGAGAGATTAAGTAGAATCTGTTGCCTAATAATATTCAAACAAAAACCAGGAAAATCACAAATTGAACAAAAACAAACAAACAAACAATAAACACACACCAAAACTGAGATGAAACAAATGTTGACCTGATATGAACTTTAATGCAACCTTCATAAAAATGCTTTGACAAGCAAATATAAATTTTCTTAAAAAATGAAAAAAATAAGAAACCTCAGTAAAGAAATGAAAGTTATATAAAAGAACCAAATGGAAATTATGGAACTGAAAAATGCAATAGCCAGAAAAGAAAACTCACTGGATGGGCTCAATATTAGAGAAATTAAATGAAATTAAATGAAAACCAGTAGGCTTGAGAACATGTCAATAGAATTTCCTTATTCCAAGCAATCCAATGAAAATAGATTTGGGGGGGGGAGAGAAAAAAAGGAACAGACATAAACCTAAGATTCAAGAAGCCAATCAAATCCCAAATAAAATAAACCCAAAGAAATCCAGGCCAAGACACATAAATAATTAAACTTCTTTAAATTAAA
>NW_007794169.1:0-1567 GCF_000696425.1 Galeopterus variegatus | reverse complement strand
TTTTACAGATGAGGGATTAAAGGCCAGGACTGTTAGGTAACTTGCCCAAGGCCATGGTTCTGGTAAGGGGTGGGTCCAGGATTTGGATCCAGGTCTGTCTGATTCCTAACCCTTTATTTTTAACCACTAAGATGGGTTATTTCTTTCTTTAAATCAGAAAAGACAAAAAGAATTAAAGCGTATTAACCTTTCCCTAGTACAGTGTTCTTCAACCTCAAAACAATTGACATTTTGGGGCCGGATAAGTCTTTGTTTTGGGGAGCTGTCCTGTGCATTGCAGGATGTCTAGTAGTGTCCTTGTTCTACCCACTAGATGCCAGTAGGACATCCCCTGGCCCCCTGCCCCAGTGTTACCAAATGTTGCCTGGGGAGCAAACCAGAAGAACTGGGGAGGAATTTGGCCTGGAAAAGAGCAACTCATTCATTTCTTCTATTACCAATCCTCTTACATCTCAGGGGTTCCCAGAAAGTTTTGTTTCTCCATTTGGTTATACTCAGAGGGCTGTGCAGTTATCACCACTATCTAATTTTAGAACATTTTCATCATTCCAAGAAGAAGCCCTGGACCCATTAGCAGACAGTTCCTATTCCTCCCTCTCCCAGTCCCTGGGAACCACTAATCTTTTTGTCTCTATGGATTTGCCTATTCTGGACATTTCATATAAATGGATTTATATATGTGGGCTTTTATATCTAGCTTCTTTCACTTTGCATCATGTTTTGAAGATTCATCCGTATTCTCACATGTCAGTATTTCATCCCGTTTATTACCAGATAATATTTCGTTGTACAGAATGTAGGAGTCTAACTTTCTTTTGCATGTGAATTTCCAGTTGTTCCAGCCATTTGTTGAAAAGATGATCCTTTCCCCCAGTGAATTTTCTTAGCACTCATGTCAAAAATCAGTTGACTGTACAAATGAAGGTTTATTTATAGAGTCTCAATTTTATTCTATTGATCAGTATGTATACTCTTATGCCAATACTACAATGTCTTGGTTATTTTAGCTTATTATTTTTGAAATCAAGAAGTGTTAGTCCTCTAACTTTGTTTTTCTTTTTCAATATGGTTTTGTCTATTCTGAGTTCCTTGTATTTCCATATGAATTTAGGATCAGCTTATCAGTTTCTGCAAAGAAACCAGCTGAGATTTTGATAGAGATTACATTGAATTGTAGATCAATTTGGGGAGTATTGCCATCTTTATCAATATTAAGTCTTCCAATTCATGAACATGGGATGTCTTTCCATATATTTACATCTTATTTAATTTCTTTTGATGATATTTTGTAGTTTTTAGTGTACAAATTTTACACTTCTTTTATTAAATTTATTCCTAAGTATTTTATTCTTTTCGATACTGTGGTAAATGGAACTCTTTTTCTTTTTTTTTTGGTCTTTTTGTTCCGTGTCCGGCAACGGATCGCAACCCTCAGTGTTGCCCCCGTACCGGACCAGGGACCGGCAACGGGATTGCAAACCTCGGTGTTGCTCCCACGCCTCGCTCAGCCAGTGAGCGGGAGCCGGTCTGTATGTGGGATCCGAACCCTCGGGCGGCAGCGCTGCCG
>NW_007794168.1:0-650 GCF_000696425.1 Galeopterus variegatus | reverse complement strand
ATCTGATGAGTTTACTTAGATCGATGAGCTCGGTGTGATGAGTTTACTTATATCGATGGGCTTGGTCTGATGAGTTTACTTAGATCGATGTAGCTTGGTCTGATGAGTTTTCTTACTTAGATGAGCTCAATCTGATGAGTTTACTTAGATCGATGAGCTCGGTGTGATGAGTTTACTTATATCGATGGGCTTGGTCTGATGAGTTTACTTAGATCGATGAGCTAGGTCTGATGAGTTTACTTAGATCGATGTAGCTTGGTCTGATGAGTTTTCTTACTTAGATGAGCTCAATCTGATGAGTATACTTAGATCGATGAGCTCAATCTGATGAGTTCATTTAGATTGGTGAACTTGGTGTGATGAGTTTACTTAGATCTAAGGGCTTACCCTTATGAGTTTACTTAGATCAATTAGCTTGCTCTGATGTGTTTACTTAGATCGATGAGCTTGGTCTGATGAGATTACTTAGATTGATGAGCTCGATCTGATGAATTTACTTAGATTGATGACCTTGGTCTGATGAGTTTACTGAGATCGATGAGCTCAATCTGATGAGTTTACTTAGATCGATGAGCTCAATCTGATGAGTTCATTTAGATTGGTGAACTTGGTGTGATGAGTTTACTTAGATCTAAGGGCTTACCCTTATG
>NW_007794167.1:0-1567 GCF_000696425.1 Galeopterus variegatus | reverse complement strand
CTTTGTGTACATATGCATTAATTCCTACTGGATATGTGCCTAGGAAATGAATTGCTGGGTTATAGGACAGGTATATGCGGTTTATTGTAAAGTAATGGCCTCCTCCCTATACCCATGTTAGATTATAGTTCTCTCATACATTGGCCATGTCAGTATCTTTGGTCAGTGGGTCATTAGCAAACATGATATTAGTGGAGGTTTGAAAAGTTTACTTTGGGTCTTGCCATCTTGGAACAATGATGCCAGTAAAGAAGACTGGGATAGCTTGATGGAGACATGTAACCCAACCAAAAGCCATCACCAGACCTACGAGTGAAGCCATCTCAGACTATCTAATCCCAGTCAAGCCATATTACTGCAGCAAAATGAGTGACCCTGGGCAAGCCCAGTGGAAAAACTACCTTGCTGACCTCAACCTAAGTTGCTGACTCAGAAAATCTTCGATAAATTAAAGGATTATTATTTTAAATCTAAACTTTGAAAATGGTTAGTTAATGTGGCAATAGATAAGTAATATCTTTATATGATTAACTTTATAAGAAACTGCCAAACACCTTTCCAAAATGGTTGTACCATTTAAATGCTCTCACCAGCAATGTTCATGTTGCTCCACATCTTTGTGACATTTGGTATTGTTGGTCTTTGTATTTTAGCCATTATGTGCAGTGAGGTTTTATTGCACTTAGAATTTGCATTCGTTTAATGAATACTGAGTTGAGCATCTTTTCATATGTTTGTCAGTTGAACTTTCTGTGAAGTCTTTACTCAAGTATTTGGCCCATTTTTTAAAATTCTGCTATTTTTCTTTTTTATTGATGCTTGAGTTCTTCACAGGTTCTAGATGAGTCATTTTTATCAGGTATATGTATGATGAGTATGTTTCTCCAATACTCAGTGGCTTCTCCTTTGATGTTCTCAAAATTTTTTGATAGAAAGTTTTAAATTTTGATAAACTTTATCATTTTAAAAAAATATATTATTAGTACCTTTTATGTCCTGTTTAAGAAATCTTTGTTCAAAAGCTACTATGTTCTCTTATTTAAGCTTGTGGTAGATTGTCGTCAAGATACACACTACCAATTCCTTCCCTCTTTGCCCACATAGTGCCATCCTCCCAGTATAGAATATATTCTTTACTTCTCCTTGAAGTTGGGCTGGCTGGCCTTAGTGACTCACTTCACCAACAGAATGTGGTTGGTCTGAACCACATTCTGGAACTTTGGAAATTTGGTCATAAGAAGCCTTAAAGCTTCCACCATGGTTCCTTGGAATGCTCACACTAGAAGAAGCCAGATACAATGTTAGACGTCTAACTTCCCTGAGACCACCATGGTGGAGAAAGAGTGGTCCCAGTAAACACTCAGCTATTCTAACCATCTCATATCAAGCATCAGACATGTGAGTGAAAGATCATTTTGGATATTTTACTCCCAAAAGATGCTATGTGGGGAAGAAATGAGGCCCAATACATATGGCTCCACTTGAGCTATAATAGCCATTTTCAGCCTTTCAAGCCATCCTAGCTGAAGCTCTAGATATCATGGAGCAAAAATGAGACATCTCTACT
>NW_007794166.1:0-1567 GCF_000696425.1 Galeopterus variegatus | reverse complement strand
TCAGAGCTGGAAGAATGACAGTCGTCGTCGTCTGCTCCAAGTGCATGGAGGAGTCTGGGACCTGAAGCATATCAGTATTCATTCACTGATTCCTTCAGCAGAGATTTATTGTGCTCATGCCATGCACCAAGCACTGAACTAGGTCCTGGGGACAGTAATGAATAAGACAAATGAAGTATTTGACCTCACATATCCTAGTAGGGCAAGATGCATGATAACAAGAGAACTAACAAATAATCAAGATAATTACAGTTTGTAGTAACGACTTGGAAGGTATAAATAATAGAATGTATTTGTTCACTTTATTGATGGATATTGAATAACTTAGGGGGTGACTATCTGCAGAAGTGGCACTTAAGATGAGATCTGAACCTTGAGAAGAAAGCAGCCCTGGAAACCAGGGAATAAAAAGAAATGATAGGCAGGAGGAATGGGATATGCAAAGGCTCTGAGGCAAAAAAGTATCTGGTGTATTTAAGGAGTGGAAAGGCAGACTGTTTGGAGGGAGTGAAATAAGGAGAAAGTAGTATGAGGAATGAGTTGGCTGGGGCCAGATCAGCCTCGTGGGTAAAATCTAGTAAGGAGTTTGTGTTTTATTCTAAGAATGGGAAACCTTTGAAGGCTCTTACACAGACGGCATGATCTGCCTTACATTTCTTAAAGACCCCTCTGACTGCCGTAAGAAGAGTGAATTGTAGGAGAAAGAATGAGGCTATTGCAACTGTCCAGGCCAGAAAAAAAAGATAGACAAAATTGGAATAAGTGTAGATTGAAGTGGAGGAGTTTGAGATATGTTTAGGAGGTAGAGCCTGTAGACATGCTGGAAACTTGGATATAAAACTGACAGAAACAGAGGAATCATAGACAACTTACACACTTTTGAACAACTGTGAAGGGATGTGCTATTATTGATACAGTAATGAACATCAGAGGTGGGTGGGATCAGAGGGACCTACTTACTGTAAAGGGAAATGGGGGTCCTGGGGAATACAAGGCATGTTGGTGGCATAAGAACTAGAATATTAGCACATCTCATCTATGCCTTAGGAGAATGTGAGATCTTGAATTACATCACAACAGTGATATTCGGTGGGTGTGATTTTGCCCCTAAGAGACACAGAGGCTAGAGATAATGCTAAACATGCTCCAGTGCACAAGATAGCCCCCGTGACAAAGAGTTCTCTGGCTGAAGATGTCAGTAGTACTGAAGCCGAGAACCCCTGCTTTACAGATGGCTTTTAGGCATTCATGCAAATGAATTTACATAAATGTTAGGCAGGAGCCTGGACTTGCTTCTGTGGCAGAGACTGATGGGAACTGGGAAATTACAGAGCTTTTGGAGTTCTCCTAGACGTGGGGCTGGGGCCCCAGGAGAAGGATCTGAGACTCTGAAGCTTGCTAAGAGCAGAATATTGATTGAATCCAATTAGAAAGCACTGAACCCAGAGGGAAGCAAGGGGGATGTGCTGTCTAGTAAAAACTCACTAACTGAGCAGGTGAGGATGAGTCTGGGCAAAATCAGGGGTCTCCAGAGGAAAAGAAGGAGGCTGGAGATCCTAAGGGACAT
>NW_007794165.1:0-509 GCF_000696425.1 Galeopterus variegatus | reverse complement strand
ATTCCTAAGTATTTTTTTTTTTTTTGTGGCTATTGTAAATGGGCAGGGTTTCTTATTTCTTTTTCTGCATGTACACTATTGGTGAATAGAAATGCTACTGATTTTTGTGTGTTGATTTTCTATCCTGCTACTGTGCTGAACCCATTTATCACCTCCAAGAGTTTTTTTGTAGAGGCTGTAGGCTGTTCGATATATAGGATCATGTCACCTGCAAACAGGGACAGTTTGACTTCATCTTTTCCAATCTGGATGCCCTTTATTTCCTTCTCTTCTCTGATTGCTCTGGCTAATACTTCCAAAACTATGTTGAATAGGAGTGGTGAGAGTGGGCATCCTTGTTTGGTTCCTGATCTCAATGGAAAAGCTTTCAGCTTTTCCCCATTCAGGATGATATTGGCAGTGGGTTTATCATATATGGCTTTGATTATGTTGAGATACTTTTATTTTGGTCTTTTTTTCCATGTCTGGCAATGGATCGCAACCCTCAGTGTCACCCCCGTACCGGACCG
>NW_007794164.1:0-1568 GCF_000696425.1 Galeopterus variegatus | reverse complement strand
GAGGAATGAATGTCATCAGGCAGATTTGTCATCTGTCACTGGAGGAAACCTCTATTGCATTTCATAGATTTGGATGTCCAAGAAACTAAATGACAGATGGAGAAGATAGAAGAGCTGGGAAGATAATCCTTCAATGGAAGGAATTATACTTGCTCCTTAACAAGTTTTCAAAATAGAAAGTGCTAACTAGATCAAGAAAGTAGTTCCTTGCCAGAATTGTTTTGTCCAATTGAACAAGTGTTTACAATACATAGAGGTACAACTATTATTTTTTTTTTTTGTCTTTTTTCCATGTCCGGCAACGGATCGCAACCCTCAGTGTCTCCCCCGTACCGGACCGGGACCGGCAACGGGATCGCAGCCCTCGGTGTTGCCCATGCACCTCGCTCAGCCAGTGAGCGGGAACCGGTCTGTATGTGGGATCCGAAACCTCGGCGGGAGCGCCACCGCGCTTCCCAAGCGGCGCACTATAGCAGTGCGCCACCGGGCCGGCCCTACATTTGGATTTTCTGTAAAACATGTCAAAGTCTTTTTCACCCATTTCCCTCTTAGCATCCTCAAAAATACATGAAAATAAAACTTAACCTTTAACTTAATTATGCAACAGATACTATCAGCAAATAAAACGTATGATTTTTTATCAAATGAAACAGATTTTCTACCAAATGTAATGGAGTATGGTGCAAATTGGTAAAATACAATTACCACATATACGAGCCAAGATGTCTGACAAAATGCATTATTCACATGCATTATGACCTAAAAATGATTTACATCATCCTTAAAAACTCCAGCAACATCTCTTTTACCCTAATAATGTGGCAAACCCAATTCACAGGCCATTGACAAAATTAGGGAAGATTCCAATGGGTCCTTAGGGAAAGTGGAGCAAGAGGAAAGAAAACTTAAATATGCTGTCATTTTCATTCTGTGACAAACTTCAACCAACAGAAATAACAAGGACTTGAGGAGTGAAAGAGAGGAGATGTCACAGTCATTGTATAGCTGTTGACCAAGTCAGTTCAGCAGGGGTAGATATGCAGAAAACCAGTAGCCTAAAAGCTGGTGACTGTTCTATAAAGTAGAAATCTCTGCTTGCTCTTCCTCTAAATTTTCTTGATTTTCTTATTTGTGTCACTTAAGTCTCTGCTCAAATATAAACTACTAATAGCTACCTTCTGTGACTAACTTACCAAAACAATACCTCTCACACATGTGCAGACATCTCACCACCTTTTATCCCTATAACTGCTATTTTCAAATAGCACTAATTATACCTAAAATCATGTTTACAACTTTTTCTCCTAGAATATAAGCTCCAATGTGAAAGAAAGAATTTGATCTATATTTGTTATGACTATCTTAGCATTTAGAATAATGCCTAGTTTATATCAGGCATTCAGTATATTTTTATTTTTATTTATTTATTTATTTATTTTTAAATTATTTATTTATTTTTTTTTTAATTTTGTCAATATACACTGTATATGATTATTATGGCCCGTCTCCGACACCTCCTTCCCTCCTCCCTCTCTCCCCTCCCCCCCAAGAATGTCCTTTCCGTTTGC
>NW_007794163.1:0-1568 GCF_000696425.1 Galeopterus variegatus | reverse complement strand
AAAAAAAAAAAAAAAAGTTGCAGTTATTCATTGCAAGGCACACCAAAAGGGGACCACTATGGAAACCCAAGGAAATAATTTTGCTGATAAGACTGCTAAAACAGTGGCATTTCAGCCAACTAGGACATCAATCATAGCACCATTGTTACCACCACCCCATTTACCACTAAAACCTGAGTACTCTTCAGAAGATGAGAAAAAGCTAAAACATCAGGATATAAAAAGAACCCAACCTGTGGGTGGTATAAATCAGAGGACAAAGCCCTATGGCTACCAGAAAGGATGGGACAGCACCTGGCTCATAAAATTCACCAAGCTACTCACTTGGGAAAAACAAAACTGCTAAAATTAATCAGACAATCATTTGATTTTAACAACGCACCGAAAATTGTTGAATCATTGAGTAACCAATGCCGTGCATGTACTCAAGTAAACCCTAAGCAGGTTGCCCATCAGTGGTCTGGAACTCGACAGACAGGTAATACTCCAGGAGAGTTTTGGGAAGTTGATTTCACTGAAATTGCACCTGGAAGGTATGAATACAAATACTTGCTTGTATTTGTAAACACATACACTGGGTGGGTCGAGGAGTTCCCTACCAAGTCTGAAACAGCCTCTATAGTAGTAAAAAAATTGATTAACAAAATTCTGCTCCGATTTGGATTACCTGCAACTATTGGGTCAGATAATGGGCCTGCCTTCACTGCACAAATATCTCAACAATTAGCTAAATGTTTAAAAATAGAATAAAAATTACATTGCTCCTACTGTCCTCAAAGTTCAGGACAGGTTGAGCGCATGAACAGAACCTTAAAGGAAACTCTAACCAAACTCCATTTAGAAACTGGTGAGAACTGGGTAGACCTCCTCCCCTTTCTGCTATTAAGGGTACGGAACTCCCCATACAAACAGGGATATACACCCTATGAAATTCTTTTTGGTCGCCCTCCGCCCTTATTACCCAAGGTACCAGTAGATACTAATCCTCAAAAACTGCCTGCCCCCATTTTAGGGGAACTTCAAACCCTACAACAAATTTGTTCTCAAATCAGAAATAAACTGAATGCTAATGCTTCCCTTCCAAAGCACGAGCCTCCTGGACCCATCCGGCAGCCCGGAGACTTAGTATACATAAAAAAGTTGACTGCCTCATCCTTCCAGCCCCACTGGACTGGACCATACCTGGTGATCCTCAGCATGCCCACAGCTGTAAAAGTTGCTGGAAAGGATGCCTGGATTCATTGGACTCACATCAAACCGGCTCCAGATCTGGACCCAACTGCAGACCGCTGGACCGTGCAAACCACCTAGCGCCCGACTAAGATAAGACTAAAATAACTTTAACATGTTTTTAAAATTTAAATTTCAACTCCTGGGCCAGCCCCATGGCTCACTCAGGAGAGAGCAGCGCTGGGAGCACAGCAGTGCTGGGAGGGCCGAAGCCGCAGGTTCGGATCCTATATAGGGTTGGCTGGTGTGCTCACTGGCTGAGCGCAGTGCCGGCGACACCAAGCCAAGGGATGCGATCCCCTTACCAGTCACACTAACAACAACAAAAATAAATAAAT
>NW_007794162.1:0-1568 GCF_000696425.1 Galeopterus variegatus | reverse complement strand
ACTAGTACTGGGAATAGGAGGAAATAGGCTAAGGAGATTAGAAAAATAATGAGTTTCTAAATATTAGAAAAGGCCACAAAACTTCAACATAATGGATCTGAAATACTGAGAGAACAAGGGAGGTCAAGAGACTGAAAGGAAAGTAATATGATTGATAAGCAGGATTATTTTGAAGAATTTTAGTGAAGGAGAGGGAGATTTAAAACTCTGCCTCATTCGATAGACAACTAACACATGGCCATAGCTCTGCCGTCCACACTAACATTAGCCGTTCTCATAGCCTTGCATGGGACTTGCGGTCATCCTCTGGTCCTTCATTTTTGGGCTGAGTGTCTCTTGAACTTCCTCAGACAGATTAATCTATTCCTGCCTTAAAAGACTACCAATCAGTAATTACTACCTGGGAGGCTTCATTTCCCAATTCTTCCCTTATGTGCCAACATCAGTCCTTTTGACAAGGCACTTTGCCTTCAAGCATTTCCTGTGCCATATTTAATGGCCATTGAACGTACCTTTTGGCCTGCACATAAAAACAATGAATACTCAACAGTTCTTAAGAAAGATATATGTCAGCTTCTGGATACATTTAAAAATTATTTTATCTATTTAATTAGCAAGTGTGTACACCTGGCTTATATACCCACATCTCTGACATAACATCATTCTTCTAATTTTTACCATCCATTATGTATTAGACATTGGTCTAGATACAGTATCTTCCCAAGCTTACAATCTATGGTTGAGAAGACGGTGATGGGGAGATAGACAATAAACAAACAAACAAGTACCACCAGGAAGAACCTTTATGACATATAAAGGTTCTTACCCAGCTACAAATGCCAAACTCTTAAGTGCCCAAAAAAGCCCAGGTATTGGGGGTGTTAAGAGAGGGGAAACAGATTTGGCTTGGATGGCTGCCTGCCTGCCTGCCTACTCTGAGTACTTGGATCCACTGGAGAACAGGCAGACTCCCACTCCTCTGGCTGTCTGAGGCCATCCACAATTTCCCACACTCTACTGGTGTTATATTGTCTCCTCCTCCCTTGTTGTACCTCACAAGGGACTGGTGGTCCATTCAAGTTTGTGATAGAGCACCATGAGGACAGGGTCCCCAACAGTTTCTCTAGAGAGCAGTGCTACTCAACCTGCCATCCACCATGAGATATGGAGCTTGTGCCAGAATGTAAATCAGTACCCTGCTTCCTCTATGAGAGAAGATCTCACTGTGAGAAAAATGTCAGCGGAAACAGTTGATTTACATTCCATTGTGGGCTCACTATCTTATGGCAAACTGGGAACAGTTTGTGGACAGGTGCCCATCTGTGGGCCCTGCTTTGAGGAGCACAGCTCTAGAGTGCAGATTGCAAATGCAGGATCCATGTGGCTGCATCCAGCCTGCAGACATATTTTCTTTGGACTGAACACTGTTGTCAACATTTTAAAATGGAAAGATATCACATAAAATTCTGCATTTCCAACACCTCTTCATCATGCATTTATTTTGTATCCCTTCAACATCTGATGTCTGGGGGTTCCACATTCCCACAAGGGAACAGTCAGATGGAACT
>NW_007794161.1:0-1568 GCF_000696425.1 Galeopterus variegatus | reverse complement strand
ATAAAACCATAGTTTTTAAATGCTTGGATTAAAACTAGTATTTTATGAGGAATCACAATCAAAACACATGACAATAAAGTTCTTCTCTGCTGTCACACTTCAAGTAAACTTCTCTCCTTAGATACTGTGGGAATCATCTCCCCACTAAAGTCTGACCCTCCAGTAGAAATTTATCAAAAATCCCCAAATGCTAGGTTTTCAGTAATATTTATTGAACAAAGATATAACATTCTCAGGCACAGCCTGTAAGGTCAAATAAGAGAGAAAAATTCTCTGAAAGTTTTATGAGCAGATCAGTTCAAAAATTAAAACACCATGGCCTTAATAATTAATTTTATTTGTTATACAATGTATCTGATTAAATTTCTCTGTAAAAGAAAAATTCAACCATTTTTTAAAAATATTTAAAATACTCTTAAGTGCTAAGTGCTATATGGAATACACACACACACACACACACACACACACACACACACACACGGTAGTCATTCACTCATTCAGCAAACTAGGATTGAACATGTGCTCTGTGCAAGGATCTATACTAAGCACCGGAGCAGGAAGATTTATGACTAAAAACACAAATGGAGCAAAAGAATTTCTGTAATTGTAAAGCACACTCAGAAATGTAAAGGATTGTAATGTGATTATTGTAGGCATCGATCTGCTCCTAAAGAACATTAGGATTAGTTTGTGTTCCGGAATGAGGGGAGTGCCACAGGCCTCAGCCTCACCCCTCCTCCTTCATCCTTCTCCCACCCTATTTCCTAACCCTTTCCCCTTTCCCCCTCCCCACCCAACTGCTCTGCAACAACATCATAGAATGTAAAAAATAGTACTAATAATATTAATAAATAAACTTTTTTAAAAAGATTAGTTTGTGTTCAAAGGTTTACCAGCTAATGATAAAATCATTTTTTGAATTTTCATATTGTGGTAAATTAAATTAAGTTTTCAGTAAGGAGTATTGTTGAATATCTTCAAAGGGATTTCAAAAGTAAAATAGCTTGTCATCAATCACATGTAAATAGGATGTAGCTAGAGATATTAGTCTTTCTATTCCCAGTTAGTTGTTTGCTTTTTCTGATTTTATGTTAATGCAAAAGGAAAATAGACTATTTCCTATATTTTTCTTCTCTAGAAGGTAATTTATCCCCTTTTAGCATTCCTATTTTAATATTTTAATAGATTAAAAATAATATAGAATCATGTGTAGGCAAATATTCTTATGGTATATGAATCCAGCATTCCATCATCTTCAAAATTTGATTTTTTTTCTTATTAGATCCACCTGGGCCACCTTCTTGCCCAGAGGTTAAAGATAAAACAAAGTCAAGCATCTCACTAGCATGGAAACCTCCAGCCAAAGATGGTGGCAGTCCAATCAAAGGATACATTGTAGAAATGCAAGAAGAAGGTTCTACTGATTGGAAAAGAGTAAATGAGCCAGACAAACTTCTAACTACCTGTGAATGTGTGGTGCCTAATCTGAAAGAACTCAGGAAGTACAGATTTAGAGTGAAAGCTGTCAATGAAGCTGGTGAATCTGAACCAAGTGAAACAACTGGAGA
>NW_007794160.1:0-1568 GCF_000696425.1 Galeopterus variegatus | reverse complement strand
TTCTTATATCTGATAAAATAGACTTTAAATTAAAAACCATAAAAGGAGATAATGAGGGCCAGTCCATAAAAGGACTGATCAATCAAGAAGACATAACAATCATAAATATATATACAACCAATGTCAGAGCAGCCACATTTATAAAACAAAATCTATTAGACCTAAAGATGGAAATAGACACTAATACCATAATAGTAAGGGACCTGAACACCACACTGTCAATATTGGACAGATCATATAGGCAAAGAATCAGCAGAGAAACACAAGATCTAAACAACACACTAGACCACTTGGTCTTGGCAGATATCTACAGAACATTCCATCCAAGAACCTCAGAATATTCATTCTTCTCATCAGCACATGGATCATTTTCCAGGATAGATCACATGTTAGTTCACAAATCAAGTCTCAAAAAATTCAAAAAAATAGGAATCATCCCATGTATTTTCTCAGACCACAATGGATTAAAATTAGAAATAAATAATAAATAACATTCTGGAAACTATACAAACACATGGAAATTAAACAGCATTCTACTTAATGACATGTGGGTCCAAAAAGAAATCAAACCGGAAATCAAAAAATTTATTGAAACTAGTGAAAATAATGATACATCATACCAAAACCTGTAGGATACTGCAAAGGCAGTACTAAGGGGGAAATTTATCACATTAAATGCTTACTTCGGAAGAACGTAAAGATGGCAAGTGAACAACCTAACACTTCACCTAAAAGAACTAGAAAAACAAGAACAATCCAAACCCAAAGTTAGCAGATGGAAAGAAATCATTAAGATAAGAGCAGAACTTAATGAAGTTAAAACCCAAAAAACAATACAAAAGATCAATGAATCAAAAAGTTGTTTTTTTGAAAAGATTAATAAAATTGACAAACGATTAACATGGCTAACTTAAAAAAGAAGTGAGAAGGTTCAAATAACAAAAAATAGAAGTGAAAAAGGTGATATTATAACTGATACCTCTGAAATACAAGGAATCATTTGAGACTATCATAAACAACTATATGCCAACAAATCTGAAAATCTGGAGGAAATGTATAAATTTCTGGACACACACAAGCTCCCCAAACTGAGCCAAGAAGACGTAGAAAATCTGAACAGACCAGTAACAATGAAAGAGATTGAAGCTGTTATCAGAAGGCTCCCAACAAAGAAAACCCAGCATTAGATGGATTTACAGCAGAATTTTACCAAACATTCAAAGAGGAATTGACACCAATTCTTTACAAACTATTCCAAAAGATTGAAACAGAGGCAAATCTCCCAAACTCATTCTATGAAGCAAACATCATCCTGATAACAAAACCAGGTAAAGATACAACTAAAAAAGAAAACTACGGGACAATATCCTTGATGAATATAGATGCAAAAATCCTCAATAAAATACTAGCTAATGGAGTACAGCAACACATACATAAAATTATTCACCATGATCAAGTGGGATTCATCCCATGGACGCAAGGTTGGTTCAACTTATGCAAAGCAATCAATGTGATACACCATATTAATAAAATCAAACACAAGGACCATATGGTCATTTCTATAGATG
>NW_007794159.1:0-1568 GCF_000696425.1 Galeopterus variegatus | reverse complement strand
TTCCCATCCTCCTCCAACAGACAACCGCTATTATCAGTTCCTGGTTTATTCCTTCAGAGATATTAAAAAATGCACATGTAATGCCGTACATATTTTCCTATCTCTTATTTTATCCAAAACATTATACTATTATTTACCCTCCTTTCTAAAAGAAAGTGAGCCAAGATGCCAGGCAACATTCAAGCTTTATTAAAGGAAAAGAATCTGCCGGACTGTGTCCAAACTGGGGGGCAGCCCAGGGCTGCCCTCAAAATGGAAGGCAGCACTAGAGGTGGGGGGTGGGAGAGCTTATTTGGACAGATACAATCAAGGAGGGGCATTATGCTGATGTGGATCAGGGTGGAGAACTGCATCCTTGTGGAAGCAAAAGGGGTTTCTGTTTAAGTCAGGAGGCTTCTCATAAAGGGAAGTGGGGAGGGGTTTGGTGCTGGAGTGGAGCACAAGGCCTGCAGCTATTTTGTGCTTAGTTTGTTGTACAATGGCGCTGGTTGCATCCAAAATCCATCACTTTCACGTACCTTAAGGTACATAACAATGTAACTTACAGATCTTTCCAAATCACTATATAAAGACCATTCTCACTCTTTTTTACAGTTGCATAATATTCTTCTGGAGGAACGTATCATAGGTGTGAAATAGTCCCTTACTGATAGACCTCCAGGTTTTCTTTTGTCTTTTGTCTTTTTCCGTGTCTGGCAACGGATCGCAACCCTCAGTGTTGCCCCCGTACCGGACCGGGGACCGGCAACGGGATCGCAACCCTCGGTGTCGCTCCCGCGCCTCGCTCAGCCAGTGAGTGGGAACCGGTCTGTATGTGGGATCCGAACCCTCGGGCGGGAGCGCCGCCGCACTTCCCAAGCGGCGCACTTATCCAGTGCACCACCAGGCCGGCCCAGAACTCCAGGTTTTCCAATCTTCTGAAAACAATGCTGCAACAAATTATGTATTAATTATTACACAAATACCTAAGTACATTTGTAAGGTAAATTTCTTGATGTTGAATTGCTGGGTCATAGGGTATACACATTTTTAACTGTCATACCGTTGCCAAATTGCCCTCCAGAGGACATATACCAATTTATACTCCCACCAACAATGTATGAAAATGCCTGTTTCCAGAAAGGACATTGTTCGGAGGGAAGGGGGAAAGAGAGGGGGGAGGGAGGTTTCGGTAATTGGCCACAATAATCAACCACATTGAATATTGACAAAAAAAAAATGCCTGTTTCCATCGTCCTTGACCACAGGATGTGTTAGCAAAATTTTAACTTTTGTCAAGGTAGTAAAAAAGGGTGTCGCAACATAGTTTTAAATATAGCTTTCTCTTATTTATGTGTAAGGTTGCCTTAGTATATAATTAAGGATCATATATGGTTCCCTTTTGGTAAACACTCTAATGAGTATTTTCTTCTTAAAATTGTAAGACTTATTTACATATTTAAAAATTCCATCTTTGTAATATGAGCTTAAAATATTTTTCCCAATTTTTCATCTTCTTTTGATTTTATTTTCCATAACTTTTGCCTTGTAGAAAAAAACATACAGATATGGACAGTAACAAACATACA
>NW_007794158.1:0-1568 GCF_000696425.1 Galeopterus variegatus | reverse complement strand
CTCTCAACATCTCTTGAGTGTGAAAACAGGATATAAAACGTGTGTGTATTATTTAAAGAATGAAAATGAAAGGAGCAGCATGTACTTTCCGACAGGTCGAGATGCAACATTTCCAGGCTCAGGGGCCCGTCTGTCCCCACGGGCGCCACCGCCTCCACTCTGTGGGTCTCATTCTCTGTCTTCTCTGTAGTTTCACTGTGGACTTATGGGCCCCTAACACGAGTGTCCACCTGTGAAAACTGAATGGCCACCATGAGGGTGACAAACAGTGGGCGGCGACCTGCACAGAGGCCCTGGTCCCTGCCCGGCGTGGCTGCCCCACGGGCTGACGAGGGTCTCTGGGGAAGGCAAAGGGCAGAGGCCACGGCCAGGGCGGCCCGAGAGGCGCCCAGCACAGGCGTGTCTTCCCTCTCCTGTCATTCTGCGCTTTCTGCAAAGCTTCAAATCCCAGGAGTGGCTCAAAGCAGAACTCTCTGGGGTGGAGCGCACGCCCTGCCTCCATCTTCCTGCACTTGGTTGTTATCTGGCTGCCTTTTTCCAGCACTTTCCTCTGCTTCACTTTCTAACCCTGCATATTGTTCTCACGCGTTTAGTTATGAGAGTCCTTCTCATCCCGAGTGTCCCTTCTCGCGACTTTCACTCCTGCGCCATGGGGCACTATTTCCTGCTCTTGTCCCTCTGCAGACAGTGCGGTTGTTCTTCCAAAGTTTTCTTCTCCCAACATAGTCTCTTCTCTCTCTCTGTCTCTGTCTCTCTCTGTCTGTCTCTCCCTCTCTCTGTCTCTGTCTCTCTCTGTCTCTGTCTCTCTGCCTCTGTCTGTCTCTGTCTCTCTATCTCTCTGTATCTCTGTCTCTCTGTCTCTGTCTCTCTCTGTCTCTATCTCTCTGTCTCTCTGTCTTTCTCTCTCTCCCTTTCTCTGTCTCTGTCTCTCTGTCTCTCTCTGTCTCTGTCTCTCTGTCTTCCTCTGTCTCTCTGTCTCTGTCTCTGTCTCTCTGTCTCTCTCTGTCTCTATCTCTCTGTCTCTCTGTCTTTCTCTTTCTGTCTCTCCCTCTCTCTGTCTCTCTCTGTCTCTATCTCTCTGTCTCTCTGTCTTTCTCTCTCTCCCTCTCTCTGTCTCTCTCTGTCTCTGTCTCTCTGTCTTCCTCTGTCTCTCTCTGTCTCTCTGTCTCTATATCTCTGTCTTTCTGTCTCTGTCTCTCTGTCTCTCTCTGTCTCTCTGTCTCTGTCTCTCTGTCTCTATCTCTCTGTCTCTCTGTCTTTCTCTCTCTGTCTCTCCCTCTCTCTGTCTCTCTCTGTCTTCCTGTGTCTCTCTCTGTCTCTATATCTCTGTCTCTCTCTGTCTCTATATCTCTGTCTCTCTGTCTCTGTCTCTCTCTGTCTCTATCTCTCTGTCTCTCTGTCTCTGTCTCTCTCTGTCTCTATCTCTCTGTCTCTCTGTCTTTCTCTCTCTGTCTCTCCCTCTCTCTGTCTCTCTCTGTCTCTGTCTCTCTGTCTCTCTGTATCTCTGTCTCTGTCTCTCTGTCTCTCTCTGTCTTTATCTCTCTGTCTCTCTGTCTTTCTCTCTCTCC
>NW_007794157.1:0-1568 GCF_000696425.1 Galeopterus variegatus | reverse complement strand
TGAAACGGTCGTGTGCAAGCTGATTCCAACCATCCCTCGTTCGTGTGTTTCAAGACTATACACTGGGAAGAGCCTTTAGAAACAGGAAAGCTCATTTGCCACTTCTCTGTGGACCCCCTCACTCACCACCCACCTGACAGAGCCTCCCCACCGCTGTCCATAGAGTCTGGGGCATCTGAGGAGCCACGGTTACCGCAAGTGTGTGTCTAAAATGCCTTCTGTCATCTCTCATCTCAGCGGGGTCCTTCCTTGGCCTGTGACAGAAATAAAGCTCCGCTCTCCCAGCACGACTGTCCAGTGTGCCCTCCTCAGCTTCTGCAACACAGTCCTCATTCCCCTCTGATCTCTTCTTCTCTCACCTTGTCCTCTCCACGTAGCTTTTCTCCCAGAAACTGCTGGTGACTTTCTCTTCTCCCTCTCTGTGGTCTGGAGACATCCACCATCACCTTCAAAACGATGACCTCAGTCCATGGTGTGAACTCCAGCCCAGCTCCCTCCCCCGGGCACAAACCTCTCAGCCTCCTGCAGCGATTTCCTTCATGCTGCAGTGATGCTCGTGTCCTCCACGCCCTGTTAGCAGCGCGACACTGAGCCCTTCCCCCAGTGCTGCCGAATGTGTCACTCCCATATTTGTAGGATGGACGATCATCTGTGTCCTAGCGGTCTGGAGGTATAAACAGGTGGCATGAGAAGTAGAAGACCCCTTGCACACAAGGATTCAGAAATGATTTAGGTGAGCTCATGGACAATGTGTGCCATCAGTAGGAGGAAATAGCAATACTCTGACTGCGTCTAACTTGGGGGAAGATCCCTCAGACCGTTCACTGGGCCTGGCGTCCAGTGGTCCGACCTGTGGACATTAAGCCTTCAGGCCCCTGTGGTCACAGTCATTTGCTGGAGCTTGACACTGGAGCTTTTGGGGGAGTGTGTTTACTGGAAATGCCTCATCTACTCTGAAAAGGTCACAGTCATTTGCTGGAGCTTGACACTGGAGCTTTTAGTGGGGTGTGTTTACTGGAAATGCCTCATCTACTCTGAAAAGGCTTCAGGGGAAACAACAGAAAGTCTGATGGGGGTAAATTGTGGGGTCAAAGCGGTGAATAAGTCTGTGTCAGGTTAGCATGCAGAAGGTGTGGTGCGGGGATTTCTTTTCCTTTTTGACAAGACTGCTATTTCCTACGGCTGTGGATTTCGAGGCACTTACACCCTGAGCCACCTGAAGGGTCAGGACATCACTTCTTTTGTGTCCTCTTTCCACACTCTGCACCTTTTGTGCATACTTGCAGCAAAGCCCACCCTGGACCCTAGGTCAGCAGTGTCATTTTTGTGGATGTTATAGTGTAATTTCCACTTAAACCAACTTTCCAGTTCAGCACTGTCCCAGGGAAATACAGTGCAAGCCACACATGTGATATGTTTTCTAAAAGCAATATTTTTGAAAGAAGAGACAGGAGAAAGTCACTCTGATAGTGAATTATTGACTCAGAGTGTCCAAAGTGTCACCACTAGAGTGGCGCCAGTGCTCTCGTGGATGGTCCACGTCTCACCACCATCCTGGTCATGGGCTC
>NW_007794156.1:1186-1568 GCF_000696425.1 Galeopterus variegatus | reverse complement strand
TGTTTTTAAAAACACTGAATATGAAAACATGTACTTGGTGTCATAACTGTAATAATTGCTTAGTATTTAAATACTGTCCATCTATACATGCAATGGTGGAAATTATCTATCACATGAATACGATTTATTCTGTCTCCACATTTGGCTACAGTGAGCTCACTTGTGTGGAGGTAAAGGATCATTGATGGTGTCAGACTACAAACATTTCTGGTACTTACTTTACAGAAAAGCTGATTTTTTCTCTAAGAAATGGAATGACTTTAGGGCCAGCCCATCGCTCACTTGGGAGAGTGTGGGCTGACAACACCAAGTCAAGGGTTAAGATCCCCTTACTGGTCATCTTTTTTTTTTTTTCCTTTTTGTCTTTTTTACTGACCGGTAA
>NW_007794156.1:0-230 GCF_000696425.1 Galeopterus variegatus | reverse complement strand
GGCAGCGCACCCCCCGGTGGCGCCCCCGCCCCCCGCTCAGCCACTGAGTGGGAACCGGTCTCCACATGGGATCCGAACCCTCGGCGGGAGCGCCACCACACTCCCAAGCGGCACACTCTCCAGTGTGCCACCGGGCTGGCCCAATGGTCATCTTTAAAAAAAAAGAAATGGCCGGCCCGGTGGCGCACTGCTACAGTGCACCACTTGGGAGCGCGGTGGCGCTCCCGCCG
>NW_007794155.1:0-1568 GCF_000696425.1 Galeopterus variegatus | reverse complement strand
AAGTATAGCACAGTGTCTGTCATACCTGACTTGCATCCTGGCTCTGCTGCTGCATAGCCAAACAGTACCTGCCTCACTGACTTGTCCTGGGGATTACAGGATAATCCATGTTAAATACATGGGACAATTCTTGGCTCTTAACCCCTGGTTGATGTCAGCCTTGATAATGATGGTTAAAAAGATGAAGATGGTGAGCCAGAACCTGGGCTTTGGTGTGAATTCTCTTCTTATTCCAATAGCCATCAATTCTAAAGTTTTAATTCCCATATCTCCTGAGAATAATGATAAATTGTCATCAGATTGCTGTTTTGTTTCTCTCTTGACTCATCACCAGTCACTGTTATTGAATACGTGACAGGGCATCATTCTAAAGGGTAAGGGCTTTGAAGCCAGGACAAGTTGTAAATCTTGCTTCTAGCACTTACCTGCTCTGCAACTTTGGATTCATGATTAAATGTATAAGCCCCTGTTTCTCACATTGTCTATGGTGAAGGGCAACCTTCCTTTCTTCCTTCCTTATTTCCAATCTGTTATGGACCAATACTTTTGCAAAATTCAACAGAAACATCTTAGCAATGTTGGCGTATTATAAATGTTCCCAAATTCTAATTCCCGATTTCCTTTCTAACTTCATTGAGGACTGTTAACCATTCATGGACCACACTTTGAATTTCACTTACTCTAAGCTTTTGGTTCCTAATCTGTAGAGCTGAGTGTCTTAGTCTGTTTTCTGTTGCTTGTAACAGGATACCTGAAATTGGGTAATTCATAAAGAAAAGAGGTTTATTTCTTATAGTTCTGAGGCTGGGAAGCCCATGGTCCAGGGGGCACATCCAGTGAGGGCCTTCTTGGTGGCAGCTCCCTACAGGGTACTGTGGTCATGCAGGCAATCACATGGCAAGGATGACAAGAGCTCTTTAAGGTGCTCACTTGCTCTCCTTATAAAGCCACGAATGCCACTTCCATGACAACCCACTGTAGTGGATTGAGTTGTGTCCCCCTAAAACTCCCTGAAGCTTGAATTGTATCCCCCATGTTTTATGTATTAGAAACCTAGCCCCGACTGTGACTGTTAAGAGGGTGGGAAATCCTATTATGGTCATTGAAACGTGGGGCCTTGAAGAGGTGATTGGATTGTAGGACCATGCAGTAGTGAATGGATTAGAAATGACTGTCAGGGGTGTGGTTTCTGACGGCTTTAAAAGAAGAGGAGAGTCTGTCTTGCTCTCTCCACTCTCTCTACTTCCACCATCTTGCAATGTGTGACCCCTGGGTCACTGTCCAGATGGATTTTGAACTTAGTCTCAGAAACTCTAAGCAATAAATTTTGTTTTTCTTTATAAATCACTCTGTTCTGTGTATTCTGTTATAAGCAACACAAACAGACTAAAATACCCACTAAACCATTAACCCATTACTCCATGAACAGACTAATCCACTCCTGAGAGCACAGTCATCACGATCCAATCACCTCTTAAAAGCCTCACCTTTCAACATGGCCAAATTCTGATTTTCCACCTTCTTAACACTGTTACAATGGGAATCAAGCTTCAGTGAGTTTGGGGAGA
>NW_007794154.1:0-1569 GCF_000696425.1 Galeopterus variegatus | reverse complement strand
ACTCCCTGCCTCCCTGAAACTTACTTCTGGCTGGGGGAGGTAGGCACTAAACAGGTGGTCAACTAATGACCTCTTACAGGCTTGTGACAAGAGCTGTGAAGGAGAAGGAAAGCAGGCTAGGAAAAGAGGGTCAGAGCCCTCAATGAATTTCTAAGCACGAGAGAGTCCCGGGAAGTCACTTCAAACAGGTGGTCAACTAATGACCTCTTACAGGCTTGTGACAAGAGCTGTGAAGGAGAAGGAAAGCAGGCTAGGAAAAGAGGGTCAGAGCCCTCAATGAATTTCTAAGCACGGAGAGAGTCCCGGGAAGTCACTTCCTAGGAAAGAGTGCTCTGGAGGCAGCCTCCTTAAGTGGAGGTGTTGGGTATCAAGCATTGACAGCTAAGCGAATTATTGTCACTCTCTGAGGACACAGGGTGGATACAGTGTTTTCCACAAATGCAGGTAGGCCTAGGTGTGGATTTTTGTATTAGAGACCAGGCAGGGTGGTATTTGACAACTGATGGGGGTTGAGGGGGTGCGGGCAGTGCTCTTTGCTTTAGCTAATGTGGGAGGTGGGGACAGCAGGACTGAGGCAGGTGGTAGATGCCTCTCTTTCTGTTTTTCTTCCCTCATGGGTGTTTTACACTGTTTGCATGCTTGTCCAGAAGTGAGTTAACAGGTGAGAACCGCTTTACAAATCACAGCCTCAGTCTCCAAAGAACCAAACAGAAGCCCCCTCCATTTCTTGCCTGCCCTTCCGAGGCCCTAAAGGGGAAGGTAAATGCAGTATTTTGTGTTGGGGAAGGGCAGGTGGGGGGATTGAACTGGAAACCAGGGGTTCCCTCCAGCCCTCTGAGCTTCTTCAGTCTGGCTTTACCTGTAATGGGCATGCAGGGGAGGTTACTGACACCTGCTCATCCCTGCCCCCAGCATCTCCTGATTGCTTCCAGCCCCTGTTCATTCTTTTTTTCTCATTTGGGGGCCTCAGCACAGCACACAGGCAGATGTAGGAGGGGTGTGAGATTATTTGGGGGAGGGGAGGAATTTTCCATTATTAACAACAACTACGCTTCTCATGTTGGCACAGCACTGGCCAGTTTATCAAGGTTAGGATGCTGATGTTTTGATTCCCAGCCTTTGATACTGCCAGTGTGTCCGTGTCCGAGCAGGTCACTTTGCAGACACCCACATGCCTTGCCTATGTCTAGACCTTTACTTAAGATGTGCGCTGTCCCCCAGGTGAATGCTGCTCTCTCTGCTCCCGTCAATCCCAATTTCTGTAAATCCCCACCATTTATGTGAAATTCTGCCAAATACACTTATCTTGAAAAAGAATCGGAGCAGCAAAGATCGCACAGCTTGTCGCTAACAGAGCCAGGACCCACACACACACACACACACACACACACACACACACACACACACACACACGCCTGCTCAGAGCCCCTCATTCCAATGCCCTAGGCAGCTGCAAACTTCGGTCTCCTGGGGTTTCTCCCCAGGCACACACTAGGTGTTCACACGGCGCCGGGTGTTTGGGAGTGTAACCTGTAAACGTCACTTTACCCTTCTTGAGTGAAGTAGGGT
>NW_007794153.1:1336-1569 GCF_000696425.1 Galeopterus variegatus | reverse complement strand
GGTTGCGATCCGTTGCCGGTCACGAAAAAAAGACAAAAAGGAAAAATAAAATAAAATAAAATAAAAGACCAGCATTGCTTTAGACTTTGATAGCAATTTCTATATGAATTTAGCCTTTTATATCTTAATAGATTCTTAAAACGGCCTGAATTAATCTGCATGGACATTTTCTAAAGGCTGGAATGTGAAGGCATTTGACATCTTATTGGCAAAAAAAAAAAAAAAAAAAAAAA
>NW_007794153.1:0-336 GCF_000696425.1 Galeopterus variegatus | reverse complement strand
AAAAAAAAAAAAAAAAAAAAAAAGCCAATGGTTATAGGAATTCTGAAAAGCAAGCAAATGGAATCAGTACAAAGAGATTTCATAACCTCACAATTACCTCAAGTTACTCAAGTGTCGAAAATGCCCTCAAGCTCATGTAATTAGGGTGATTGTATGCCTCAGTTTATCTATGACTGCCGAGTTTATTCTTGCTTTCTCAATATAATTACTAATAGAATCCTTTTAGCCTCAGAAGTGTTCTTGTTTGTATAAGTTATGAGGTCTCCCTAACTGTAATATTGAAGAATGAAATATTTTTTTTTTTCCTTTTTGTCTTTTTTACTGACCGGCAATGGG
>NW_007794152.1:0-1569 GCF_000696425.1 Galeopterus variegatus | reverse complement strand
CCCATATAGAGACCAGTCCGCTCACTGGTTGAGCGCGGTGCGGGTGCGACACCGAGGGTTGTGATCCCATTGCCGGTCGTGGTACGGGCGCGACACCGAGGGTTGCGATCCTGTTACTGGTAACGAAAAAAGGAAAAAAAAAAAAAAAGACAAGAGATAACAAATGTTGGCAAGGGTATGGAGAAAAGGGAATCCAACACACTGTTGATGGAAATGTAAATTGATGCAGCATTACGGAAAACAGAAAGAAGGTTCCTCAAAAAATTAAAAATAGAACTACCATATGATGCTGCAGTTCCACTTCTATATATCCAAAGAAAATAAAATCAGGATTTCAAAGAGATATCTGCATTCCTATGGTCATTGTAGCATTAGCCACAATAGCCAAAATATGGAAACAACCTTAGTGTCTGTTGATCAATGAAAGGATAAAGAAAATGTGGAAATGTGGTGTGTGTCTGTATATAAATATATATTTATATACAGACACACACAGTGTAATATTATTCAGCCACAAAAAAGAAGGAAGTCCTCCCATTTGTGTTGACAGGGACAAACCTGGAGGACATTATGTTAAGTGAAATAAGCCAGGGACAGAGAGAAAAACACTGCATGTTCTCACTTGTATGTGAAATCTAAAAAAGTTGAACTCATAGAAGCAGAGAATAGACTGGTGGTTGCCAGGGGCTGGGGGTGGGAGAAGTGGAGTTCAAACTGTTGGTCAAAGGGTACGAATTTTCAGTAATAAGATGAATAAGTTCTGGGGATAGGATGTACAGTGTGGTGACTATAGTTAATAGTAATGCATTATTTACCTGAGATTTGCTAAGAGAGTAAATCATAAGTGTCCTCACCACATACAAGCACACATGTACACACACAAGGGTAACTGTGTGGTGATGGGTGTGCTAATTAATTTGATTGTGGTAATCACCTCATTATGTATATGTATCTCAAATCATCATGTTGTACAACTTGAATATATAGTTTTTTTATCTGCAATTATAATTTATAATTATACCCCAATAAAGCTGGAAAAATACATTAAAAACAAACAAGCAAGTTATCTGCAATTATAATTTATAATTATACCCCAATAAAGCTGGAAAAATACATTAAAAACAAGTAAACAAGCAAACAACAAAAAACCAAACAAGATTCTTTTTGATTCCTTTTGTTGGTTGGGGGTGGGGGTGGGTTGCTCACACGTTAATTATTTCATGCCTGCCTGTGTGGAACAGAACTGCCCTTTCTCTAAAATACTACTAATAAGTGGACTTTCTAGAAACCTTATAAACCTCATATTGAAATGAAGATGGCTTTTTAAAATAACTATGTTCTAGGATGTAAATTATATTTTGTAATTTTTCTCTGTGTTGAAATTCAAATTACCAGGTAAAATAAGGATAGGATAGTTCATTGAAATTCTCTTTTTAAAGGGAAAATAAAATTCCGTGTGCAACCACCAGAATATTAAAATTTGTTCTTATTGAGAAAGGAGTATTTAAATAAAAATCCAACTTAATTGTTTAAAAGCAAGAATACAAAAGTTGAGTAAAATGGAAGAGT
>NW_007794151.1:0-1569 GCF_000696425.1 Galeopterus variegatus | reverse complement strand
GAGCATGTCTATCATCAGTGAAGGATACACAAATGGTACTATATCCAACAATGAAATACTACGAAGCAATAAAATATAAATAATTATTTATACTTTCAATAACATGAGTGAATCTCAAGGAAATTATGCTGAATTGAAGTCAGACAAAATATGTATGCACATTATAATTTCATTGACATGACATTCTAGAAAGTGCAAAGAAATCCGTAGTGAAGAAAGCAAATCAGATGTTTCTCAGGCTTGTGTGTGTGGCAGGGAGGGGTGACAGAGGAAGAAGAGGAAGTAGGTCCTACAAAGGGGCACAAGGAAACTTTTTGTGTTGACGTGTGTTCATTATGTTGAGTGTGGTCATGGTTCATGAGTATGTTCATATGTTAAAATTTGTGAAATTGTACACTTTAAATATTTTCAGTATTTGAAATACTACTGTTATTTCACTATACATTAATAACACTATTTAAGGATGGAAATGTTATTTTGTGATCAGTATCCAGTAAAAAAAACACTGATAGAGCACAAATGACACGGAAGAATAATTTCTTTTTTTTTTTTTTTTTGTCCTTTTTGAGACCGGCCGCACCGCACTCAGCCAGCAAGCACTGTGAGCGCACCGGCCATCCTTATATAGGATCCGAACCCGCGGCGGGAGCGCTGCTGCACTGCCCCACTCACCCGAGTGCACCGCGGGCTCGGCCCTACCACTCACCCGAGTGCACCACGGGCTCGGCCCTGGAAGAATAATTTCTAAGACACCTTTGATTTGATCTTTCTTTTTCAGCTGATGGCAACAATAGTTAAGTCACAGTATTGAAAGGTGTATAAAAACGCAAATGGATTGTACATGCAAACCGCTTTAACTTATTCACACCATCAATTATTACTATGTCCCAATTATCTTTCTTGCTGCTCTAATTATAGCAGTGAAAAACAACAATAGAGTGTCTTTTATAAATAAAATTTACTTACCAATAAATGAGACAGAAAATAGAAAATAGATAATGATGAAAGATTGAAGATAAACAAATAGATAAATGGATGGTGTAGAGAGCAATAGATAGAGAGAGATTGAGAGAGAGATAGAGAGAGAAGAGAGAGAGAGAGAGAGAGAGAGAGAGATATCAGCAAAAGCCTTCCTGAGAATTTGAATTATTGGAAAATCACAAAGTAATTCATCTGGAAAACCCCTCCATTATTTCAGAATATCCATACTACAGTATAAATCTTTACCTAAAATTTGGGCTAGATGTGGTGTTGGATTTTTTTTTTTTAATTTTATTTTGTTGATATACATTGTGGCTGATTATTGTTGCCCCTTACCAAAACCTCCCTCCCTCCTCTCTCTCTTCCCTCCCACCCAACAATGTCCTTTCTGTTTGCTTGTCATATCAACTTCAAGTAATTGTAGTTGTTATATCTTCTTCCCCCTGCCCCCCCGCCCCTCAGTTTTTGTGTGTGTGTGTTAATTTATTTATTAATTTTTAGCTCCCACCAATAAGTGAGAACATGGTGTATTTCTCTTTCTGTGCCTGACTCGTTTCACTTAATATAATTCTTTCAAGGTCCATCCAT
>NW_007794150.1:0-1569 GCF_000696425.1 Galeopterus variegatus | reverse complement strand
TGCAGAAGCTTTTTAGTTTGATATAATCCCATTTGTTTATTTTTTCTTTTTGTTGCCTGTGATTTTGGGGTATTATTAATAAAGTCATTGCCCAGTCCTAAATCTTGGAGCATTTCCTCTACATTTTCTTCTAGGAGTTTTAAAGTTTCAGGCCTTATATTTAAGTCTCTAGTCCATTTTGAGTTGATTTTGGTACTGATCAAATTTCATTCTTCTACAAATGGATATCCAGTTTTCCCAGCATCATTTATTGAAGAGGCCATCTTTTCCCCAATGTATGTTCTTGGTGCTTTTGTTAAAGAACAGTTGGCTGTAAATACGTGGGTTGATTTCTGAGTTCTCTATTCTGTTCCATTGGTCTATGTGTCTGTTTTTATGCCAGTATCATGCTGTTTTTGTTATTACAGATTTGTAATAAATATAGTTTGAAGTCAGGAAGTATAATGACTCCAGCTTTTCTTTTTTTGTTCAGGATTGCTTTGGCTATTCAGGGTCTTTTGTTATTCCATATGAATGTTAGGATTGTTTTTTCTATTTCTGTGGGGAATGTCATTGGTATTTTGATGGGAATAGCATTGAATCTGTAGATGGCTTTGGGTAGTATGGACATTTTTGCTACATTGATTCTTCCAATCCATGAACAAGGAATGTCTTTCCATCTCTTAGTGTCTCCTTTAGTTTCTTTCAGAAGTGATTTGTAGTTCTCATTGTAGATATCTTTCACCTCTTTGGTTAGATTTAAGAGAAAGGGATGATATATGTAAAGTACTAAAAGAGAAAAACTGCCAACCAAGAATACTATACTCAGCAAGGCTACCCTTGGGATACGATAGAGATATAGTTTATTTCCCAGATAAACAAAAACTACAGGAGTTCTGTGCCACACAACCAGCCCTACGAGAAACACTCAAGGGAGTCCTATTTCTACCTCTCTTTTTTAGCAGGCATAGACTCAGAGAGTTCATCCAGACCTTTCACTGTCTGCCTCCTCTGGCTATGGTTAAGCCGTCTTTGTCCAGTGATATCATGATCAGTAAGTTATGTGGTACACTTTAAACAAATATTTTTCATTATTTACAAAAATAAGATATTCTTAAGGTTTTTTTTTTTAAAAAAAAGAACAATAAATAAGTATATCAAGTAATATAGATTATAAAGAAATAAACACACATATATAGGAGATATAATTTTCAGGGAAAATATGGTACTATACTATACATGATCTTCTTCAATCTGTTTTTGCTTTCATTTAACTGTATGTAATAGACACAATTTCATGTTAGTATATAAATTTACACCACACTTTTGAATACCTACCACTGTAAATTTGATGCCCACCCCGCCCCTCCAACCTCATTGAAGCTTAAATCTCCACTGTAACTGTTGAGGGTAAAAAATAAAGATCAGAGAAGAAATAAACAAAATTGAGGCTTAAAAAAAGAAGAAGAAAAGATTGAAAAAAAATTTTGGTTTTGTTGAAAAATTTTTAAAAATTGAAAAACCACTAGGCAGACTCACCAAGAAAAAAGAGAAAAGACTAAAATAAATAAAAGCAGAAACGAAAATGGA
>NW_007794149.1:0-1569 GCF_000696425.1 Galeopterus variegatus | reverse complement strand
GTGCATGTGTGCGTGCATGTGTGTGGGCGTGTGTGTGCATGTGTGCGTGCACGTGTGTGTGGGAGGCACGTGTGTGTGCATGTGTGCATGCATATGCCTGTGTGCTGCCTCAGCCTTTGTGCTTGGGGTTGGTCTCTGGGGTTGCCCACGGCTGTCTGGAAGGCAGAGAGGATAGTGGGGGCTTGGGCCAACCTCCTGGGGTCTCCAAACAGAATTGGTGGTCCCCAGAAGCTTCCGGGGCTCTGTGATGGGGGTGGCTATTTTTGGAAAATGGGACAGAGACAGGCTTCTTCTGGCTGCCCCACTGAGAGCTGAGGCACGGAACGAAGGGCAGAGGCTAGGGGGTGCCTGGGGCAGCCATAATGACCCATTCGGAACAGGAAGCAGCTGAGCTGGGCCTCCAGGTGGGGACCAGCAGCTCCAGAGTGTCAACTGAAAGGCCAGAGGGGGTCAAGGATGAGGTGGGGGCTCTGGAGAGCCACCTGTGAGCAGGGGCCCCCCTCTGCTCATGAAGAGCCTCCTGTTTCTCCACAGTGCCTGAGACAAGGTACTTTCTTGGGGGACAGCACTGTCGGGGATCCCTCTGGGCAGACAGCGGGGCCAGTTGGAAGGCCCCAACCCTCGACCACAGCTAAACCTTGCCAGGGCCACTCGGGGCAGGGTGGCCCTGATGTGTGGGTTCCCCCTCCCTGGCCCTCCGTGGCCTGTGGACCTGGCAGGGACTTTGTGAGGTGCATTGCATTGTGCAAGTCTCCAACTGGATGGAGCAAAACACCTGCCTTCGCCTGCACTCAGCTGCTTTTGAGAAGCATGTAGTGACCCCGCTTAAATGACAATGGGGCTTCCTTCTAACTAAATCTCAGCCCACCCTGGCCCCAGCTTGGGTTTTCCTCCATGACCCGAGGGGACTAGGGACCCGCACATGTGACAGCCTTCGGCCAGCATCTATGTCAAACTGAGCCCCTCAGTGGAGCGAGAAGGCAGCTGCGGTGCTCCACGCTGGGCCTGGGCACTGCAGATGTTCCTGCCCAGACAGGTCACGCTTGGTGGCAGTCTGGCAAACGCAGGTTCTGACAGTGACGACAGGCCACCTCTTGCTTTTCACAGTGGCCAAGAATAAAATCTCTGTCACTAGGGGGAGGCGGGAACAAGCCCAGCAGGGTGCCTGGAGAGGGCCTGCAGGTGCCCAGCCAAGGGAGTGAGCGCTCAAGACGCTGTCCTCTGACACAGAAATTCACCTCCTAAACTCCAGTTCTTACCAGGGAGACGCCTCTAAGCACGGAGGTGCTCCCCGCAGCATCCTCTACCGCTTCCCCTCGGGCGTCACGACCAACACTGCAACCAGCACTACCCCAAAAGGGAAACTATGTGAATGCTAGGCAGGAAGGAGCCAGGTGAGGCAGCCCTCAGTGTGGCCACAGATGGCATGCCCTGGCCTCGCCTAGAGGGCGGCAGATGGGTGGAGCTTTCCTAGGGGAGGGAGGGGCTGAGGGTCTTCGCTGTCCACTCCCTCCTGTACCCCCAGCTGAACAGAGGACCTCCCACCGCACGTCCTCTCCCAGTGCGTGC
>NW_007794148.1:0-1569 GCF_000696425.1 Galeopterus variegatus | reverse complement strand
CACAAATTTGATCCAATTATACTAGCTTAGTTACCTACCAATATCTGAATCGAGGCCAGTGGGATAAAATTTACTGATTGACTGAAGTCTCAGGTTCTAGCTCTGAGGCTAGGCATAAAGCCAGCTTTCCAGAAAACACCAATTCCCACAAGGAAATCTGGAGTTGCAGGGAAGAAGTAAAGGGGCAATGGTTGCTGGCAATAAATGTCCACTACAGTCTATACAAGTGATAATTTTCTGTAGACATAAGCATCCTTAAAAACCTTAGGACCTTCACAAATATACCTATGGGAATTTATCTGTCTCCCACTCAAAAAAAAAAAAAAAAGGCCCTCCAAAACTCTTAGCCCATTCCCACAAAAAGCAGACACATTATTCTTTCTTTAGCAAAGTAAAATTTAAAGAGCTCTTCTAGAAGATGGATGATGATAAAGGAGCTGTTTCAGAAACTGACCCAGAAAGTAGTGATTAGTTATATTCTTGCAGGGTGAACTGTCCAAAGTACTAGAGGGCATCATCTTTCTTCCAGCTTCCAAAGAGGCCAAGAGATTCTTTTCCTGTGGCAGTGAGATATGAATGGAAGGTTAGTCATTTCATCCTTCCACAGAAGCAATAATTTACTGCCTCCCTGCAAGTTCTCCAAAGTTGTACATGTTCTCTTTTACGGTATATGAGGGACTGTATAAGACCAATCCACTCAGCTGAAATGGATAGATTCTTAGAAGCTGTTTTATCAGAAGCCTGCTTTTACGTGAAGAATTCAGATTGACTATCCATCTGAACTAAATCCCCCAGGTGAATACTACAGATGGACTATAATGATCTAAGAAGTGACTACTAAGGTTTATAATCTTAAAAGGATAGCAGGACTCAAATTGTATTTACCATACAACGTTTGGTTAATTGACATATTAACTCCAGTTAAACATTTAATTACCCTTGAGGTAAACCATTATAGTAATGACCCCAATGAATCACATCTTTCTGTTTCCACGCCCATTGGGTAGCTACTGCCCTCCTCCCACACCACACCCACACACAAATTAACTCTGAGCTTAACCATGTGACTTGCTTTGGCCAACGGAGCATTAGCAAATATAATGCAACCAAAGGTTTGAAACATGCTTGCTCATTGGGGCTTGACTTTTCTTGCTGCTGGGAACTTATCCACCACCATGTGAAAAAGCCTAACGGATTTTTGGAGGGTATAAGAGCATGTGGAGTGAGGTGTCTTCTATTCTAGCCATCCCAGCTATCCCACACATCCCAGCCAAGGCCCAAGTGCATGTGTGAGCCCATTCACCACCATATGGAGCAGAACTGAATTGTCCAAAGATGATCCTACCCATACTGCCAACTTACACATTTATGAGCAAATAAATAGATACTGTTTGAGCCACTAAGTCTTGGATTGTATTAGTGTATTACTTTGTTTTCTGTCACTCATACAAAATACCTGAAACTACGTAAGGTATAAAAAAACCAAAATTTATTTCTTATAGCTTTCGAGGCTGGGAAGTTCAAGGTCCAGGGAAAGCATCTGATGAGGACCTTTGTTTTGTTGATGAC
>NW_007794147.1:0-1569 GCF_000696425.1 Galeopterus variegatus | reverse complement strand
TAACTGGCCATGGTGTTTTTTCTTATAAGCAGCTGTAGTATATCAAATGATAGCCTCAAAAAAGATATGTCCACCTTCTAATCCCTGGAACCTGTGAATGTGACCTATTTGGGAAAAGGGTCTTTGCAGATGTAACTAAGTTAAGGATCTTGAGATGAGATCATCCTGGATTATCAGAGTAGGCCCTAAATCCAATGACAAGAATCCTTATAAGACAGAAGGAAAACCACAGGCAAAGGAGGAAAAGGCCATGTGGAGATGGAAGCAGACACTAAAGTGATGTGGCAATAGCCAAGGAGAGCCTGGAGCCACCAGAAGCTGGAAGAGGTGAGGCACAGAATCTGTCCTGAGACCTCCAGCGGGAGCACAGCCCTACTAACACTTTGATTTCAGATTTCTGGCCTCCAGAAGAATGAGAGAATAAATTTTTGTTGTTTCAAGCTATGTGATAATTTGTTACAGAAGCCACAGGACACTAACACAGGAGCCAAACCTAATTCTAATATACACTACCTTTATGATTTTCTACCAACACTGAATACTATTAACTACATATAAACTCCCTTTTCTGTATGCAGTATTGTGTACGGTATTATGTAGAAGCAGCCCTCTAGACACATGTATCCAAAATTTAACTTTCCACTCTCTCTGCTCCACCATTTTTGCAATGTGATACCCTGCCGTCACTGTTGCCACAACCAATACCCTGGCCGGATGTGTTCCCTGGACTTTGGACCTCCCAGCCTCTAAAACTTAAGGAAGATATGAGTCAGGAGCTGGCAAAGACAAACAATGAAGAGTCCTGATAATAAAAGCAAGGAGGCAAAAGTCAGAGCCAGGAGGGAGGCAGAGAGGCACTAAGCCCTGATGAATATGTTAGAATGCCTCGGCCAGTCCTCACCTTACATTTTTTTAGTAAATGAACCAATCGTTTCCCTTTTTATCTTTTTTAACTTAAGTTTGAGCCAGCTTTCCAAATATTTTTACTGTGCCAATATCCATCTGAAGTGTATCTACTGTCAAGTTTTTCAATAAATGAACCAATAGCTTCCCTTCTTAAAAAAAAGCCAGAATTTAATTTTCATTCAACCTACGCTGACAACACTCTTTATTTTCAATCCCCATTATTTGGCCAATCCATTTTCCTGAATTTTAAAAAGAAACCAAGGACCTGTCCTTTCTTTCCTTCATTCTGTTCTTACATGACACAGCAAGTATTCACTTCTCACCTTCCATCCTCTTGCTGAGCGCCTTCCATACCCTCAAATCAGCCCTCAACCCTCACGCAGTGTGTTCTCCACTCCTCTTCTGCTGCTTCCACACCAGGGCTGCCCACCATACTTGGGCTGCCCTCCACCTACGCTTCTCAGCCACGCCGCCAGGACAGCGCACACTTTTCACCCAACGTTCTCCTCACGTGTCTTCTTCCGCCAGCTCAGTCACATGAGCCAGCATCCCTTGATCTATCCACTGCCCATCATCAAACCCAGCCTGGTTCCTTCTACCTGTTTTTTTTTCCTTTTTTTTTTGTCTTTTTTCGTGTCCGGCAACAGATCGCAACCCTCAGTG
>NW_007794146.1:0-1569 GCF_000696425.1 Galeopterus variegatus | reverse complement strand
ACACACACACACACACACACACACACAACAGTATCAGACAGAACAGATTTGGATTATTATCACATTTGGAGAGCATACAGCCCTGGAAAAATATTATCAGGGGAACACTTGCAATCTGTGCATGTCTCCCTTGTTTTCATAGGGCTGCATGAAGAAAATAATAGAAAGGAAATATAAGTAATAAATTCATAGTTTTGAGAGTCTTAGCCCTTAGCCTCTTTGCCACAATTTTTAGCAAAACCAACCATCTCTTACTTGCAGGAGGCAAGTTCACATTAACAGGCAACAAACATGAATAAAAAGGCAATCACCAGCAACATATCTTCTAATAATGCATTTTCTAGTCTTTGCCTATTTCAGTCTTCTGAGTGATGTAAATATCGAAGCCTCAATCTAAGAGATCTTGAATCCTTAGGCTTCAGTGTACATTTTTTGGTCTCAAAATCATGAAGTTATGTGAGAAATAATTAGAACAGTTTCAAAGAAGAACATCAATCAAAAGTGATTAAAGGTTTAAGAAGTAAGCCTTTTGAGAAAGGATTGGGTTTTGTTGTTTGTTTTTGTTTTTTTAAAATAAAAGCATTTATCAAGGCTAGAAAAGACTCTCTGTGATAAAGCCAAGGATGTGAGTGTGAACAGCAATTACCTCTTTATGGAAGACAGAACAAGAAGTAATAATACAAATTTCAGAAAAACAACTTTAATTTATGGAATAACTCATTATACAGATATAAGAAATCGAAATATATCATTAGATAAGCTGTAGAATCTAACTGAATTCATCAAAGATGAAAAAACATCATGGTCTTGTTTAGTATAAGCGAGAACTCACTAAACATTCTCCCCAAATGTTTACATTTAATGATTATATAGTAGAGCTTCTGTATACAGAATTGCAAAACTTTTACAAACTTCATCTGAATGCAATAAACATATGAGGAAGTTAAATTATTCAAAGATGGAAAAATAAGGCTCAACTCAGACAGAACACCAGAAACTACTCAATGTTGCTGTAAAACTTTTAAACAATTGACACCAATTAATAAATGGTAACATCATCTTCCATTGGTTTGTCCACTATGTCCATTGATATTGAGAATCTGCCACATGTAAAGCACTGTTTTGGTTCTGGGATATAATCCTGAACAGGAGGTACAAATCTCCCACCTCATGCAGCTTCCATTCTCATGAGGGATACAGACAGTGAATCAGTAAAAAATAAATGACATGGCCATATAGATTAGAGTTCTGCGGTAAATAAATGGGGCATGTGATGAAGATTAACTGTCTACCTTTGCAAGGTAGATCAGGGAAGACCTTTTTGAGGGAGGTGAGGTTTTGAAGGAGGTGGCCCATAGGATGTAATGTGAGAGCCAGCTATGTGGTGGAGAGCAAGCGAAGAACAGGGAAAAGAAAGTGCAAATGTACAGTGTCTGAGGAATAAAGATGGCAGACAGCAGGAACATTCCGGGCAAAGGGAAGAGCAGGACAACACAAGGCTGCAGAGGAGGACAGAGCACAGTTACCAGAGGACCTGGTAGGTCACGCTAGGAGTTGGATTTTTTTTTT
>NW_007794145.1:0-1569 GCF_000696425.1 Galeopterus variegatus | reverse complement strand
CCACCGGGCCGGCCCTTAACACCCACTTTTAAAGAGTGATCTGAAGGGGATGAGCTGCAGAGTGGTGGGGAGAGAGGAGGAGAGCCAAGAGGGAGTACAGTGGTCACAGGGGCCCTGTGAGATGTGGATGGAGGATGTCCCCTGGATTCTGCATGGGAGGAATCATCAGGGCTGCTTCCAAGGGGTGTTGGGGGCTGAGCATGATGTGACCATAAGCCTGAGGAACCTGAGCCACGAGGCTGAGGAGAAGATTGAGATTGGAGAGACTTGAGACCTGCCAGCCTGAGAGCCTAGGGCTGTCTGGGGCTCCAGTACTCACTTCTGCTCTAACTGGCTCTTCCTCTTCTTCCCACGGTTACAACTGTGCAGTAATTTGTGATGTATTGACGGTTGTGAACTGCTGACCATGTACGCCATGTGACACCAAGTGATAACTGTGTTATTACCCAGGTATCTGGTGAACTTCTAGGTTCTATCAATTGTAGTGTATATTAGTAGGGTTCTCTGGAGAAAAAGAACCCATACAAGGTTGACCCATACACTGGAGACCCAGGGAGTGCCATTGTTCCAGTTCGAAGGCCATCAGGCAGGAAGAGCTAATGTTGCAGATGGAGTCCCAAGACCATCTGCAGGAGAGGGGAGGGTCAGTTTTTTATTCTGTTTGGGCCTTTGACTGGATGAAACCCACCCACATTAGGGAGGGCAGTCTGCTTTACTCTACCCATTAAAATGCTAATCTCGTCTAAAAACACCCGTGCAGAATAGTGTTTGACCAAACATCTGGGCACCCCATAGCCCAATCAAGTTGACACATAAAATTAACCATCACACCACACTTATTTGTATTCACATAAGTCTAGAACCTAAAATACGTGGCATATCAGCAGGCCCACACCTTCTGTAGCCATGTTTTCCTGATAGAAGAAAAGGGAAAGATATGTTACTGAAAACTCCACTTCTGGCAGAGTCCTTTGGGCATGCTGTCTGGTGGTGATTGTGCAGTCCAGGTGCATGTACAAGTTGCTCTGCAGTGATGGGTATAAAGATTGCACAGGGACAGCAATACAAGACCGAGGTGGTGTACAGACAAGAAAGAGTGTATCGGCTTTGGATGTCTCTGCGGGCGCTGATGGTATTCCTTTCTTTGGATTTGAAATTCAAGCTCCAGTGACTTGATGCCCATGTTATATATGTTAAACATTAACAGAATGTTATTTGGAGAGAGAAACCCAGTCCAGGAGGTCTGTGAAGTGAATGCTTAGTGAGTAGCTGAGAAACATTAATGAAAAAACAGTGTACACTAACATTGCTGGTAGTATGAGGATGTTTAAAATATGTGAGACTGAGAAAAAACAGTGTGGTAAAGGGCTTCAGCAGGTAACTTACCACACGCACACACATGCACACGCACACATGGTTGTCTTCTGTAGGTGTGGCTGTGACTGAAGGGCAGAGCTGTTTGAGTCTATACTTATTTATTTTAAAAATACAGCACTTGATTGAAAATACCGTATCATCATCTTTCCTCTCAGAGCAGGAAATTTTATGAATTAAAGTTTTCTTTTTTTT
>NW_007794144.1:0-1569 GCF_000696425.1 Galeopterus variegatus | reverse complement strand
TTTCATTTTTTTTACTGAGAAGATAATTCAACTAAAACAAAACATCATGAGACTAGAAGTGTAAGTAGAGAATTTTATATTCCCGATGTTTTTTTTTTTTTTCCTTTGTGTTTTTTCTTGACCGGTAATGGGATCGCAAACCTTGGTGTCGCGCCCGGTTACTGCGCCCGGCAACGGGATCGCAACCCTTGGTGTCGTGCCCGCACTACGCTCAGCCAGTGAGCAGACCGGTCTCTATATGGGATCTGAACCCTCAGCGGGAGGGCCGCCGCGCTCCCACTCAACCGAGTGCGCCACCGGGCCGGCCCAATATATTCCCTACGTTTTTTTAATGTCTTTAACATACCAGCATCACAGCAGTTTGTTAACATCTCTTTAGAGAAATTACTTTTCATTATTCAACCATTGGAATGTGCCATCTCCTGAGGAGATGGTATTTGGAAAATAGCAGACATTTAGTTAGATAAACAAGTCCATCAGTAAGTATTTAAGGAGCACCTATGATGTGCCTAGTCCTATGAAAGAAATGTGAAACTTGGTCTCTACCCTTAATTGCGAGTCTGTAAGTTTCTGAAACTGAAGGACTCTCTCCATTGTTCTACAATGTGTTTATAATGGTTTTCTAGACCAAGTGTTTAAGAACACTGCAGAACCTGAAGATACCTTGAGTGGGAAGGTTCATGTTGTAATCATAAAAGGAAGGACTATAAATAGCAGTGATGTCATTTTAATAAATAGTGGCATTGAGGACTGGCAAATGAGGAAGATCAGGCTTTGTTTAGTCACAATTCCAATGAGGTAGACCAAAAGGAAAGAAAAATGAACTTGTTTCCTTTCTAGTGCCTGTCCAGGCTGTTATTAGTGCTCATCAGGAATTGGCTGGACCTTCTTTCCTAACCAATAATGAAAACCAGGCCTCCTGAGACCTGCTTGAAACTTAAAGGAACTCAAAACAAGACATGAAAAGTCAGTGAGGACAAGGAAATTAGCTGGGAAATTTAGCTGATCCAGCACACTGGTAAGCTTCTTCTTTAAGTCAGTTTTGTTCTCTTTCTGGCTTCAGTTCCTAATCTTTGCACTGTAGCAATGAAAGACATTAATACTGCGCAAGTCCGTCCGCCTTCCTGGTTCATTGCTATTATGATTTAGCAAAATAAGGTACCATTTTCCTCTCTGTTATTTAGGAAGAAATTCTCACCTAAGATGGCCTTACTTAACAGTGACTTGACTTCGAAAATATACCTAGCTCTTTACTTCAAATAGTTTGCAGGCATTACCTTGTTGTTACGTTCAATCCCAACATAATCCGCCTCTTCTGGTATCATCACAAAGAGTTCAGCTTCGTACGCCCCTTCCCCTTCATTTCTCGCATTTATAGTGAGTGTAAGGTGGTTTTCATCTCCAATGATTACCTGATGCTTATCTCTAAAAATGAAGTTTAAAAAGAATTATTAGGTATTCTACTTTTCTGGCTTCATGGATATTTTATTTAAGAATTTACCTAGGGGGGAAAGAAGGAAAAAGGTGAATGCAGGACTACGACCCCCCCCAAAAAAAAAAAAAAAAAAA
>NW_007794143.1:0-1569 GCF_000696425.1 Galeopterus variegatus | reverse complement strand
ACCTGACCCTTCTCTAGGCTAAGGATGTTAATATTACTTTTTAAAAAAATTCTGCTTTGTCAATTGTCTTTGTGTTTAATTCATACATTAATTTGGTTTAATGGTTGCAGAAAAACTATAAACCTAAGGGATTTATTCCTAATTAAGTAATACGGTAATGCGATTGAGGAGGTCAGTGCTAATATTCTGCAACAATTATTTTCCTTTTCAGGAACCTGCTCTGAGAAACCATCAGGCTGCAGGTGCTCTGCTCAAGTTCACGATTTTCCTGGGGTGGGGGGCAGGAGAAGCAGTGATGTTTGGGGGGCCGCCCTGTTTATTTAAACTGGGAGTGGGGTGGGCTCCGGCCCTCATCTGCAGGTCTCACCCCATGGCACCCTCATCTTGTTTGGGTGTTCTCTAACCCTTTCCAGGGGCACCGCCAGGAGGGGACCCCACAGGAGGAGTCGGCAGAAGGAGACCCCACAGCTAGGGTCCAGGAACCAGCAGCTCGCTCCTCCATCCTCCCTCTCAGCTCCTTCCAGAGCCCCGGTGCTCCCCAAGTCTTGGGGCATTAATTTAAAGCAGCTGATTGCCAGAGAAAGGTCTCATCAAAGATTAAATAAGCATAATTTAACTGAGGGAATGATAATAGATTTAGTTAAGAAGAGAGAAAAAGGAAAATTGAATTAGAATGCATATTTGAGGGAAAATTGGAGTTTAATATAATTACACTTAGAGATGAGACAGATTACAATTACCATGTTTCAGAGGTGGAATTTTTAATTGCATTATTTAAAATCAAGCCTGGGTCTTTGCCCTGCAACAGGTCAGGAGAAGCGTTCGCAGGCGGGGGAGGATTAATCAGGCCCTGTGGTCCTCCCCCTGGCCCCAAGGGACGGCAGCCGCTCCTACCACCTTTCGGGGCCAGGGTGACCATGCAGGTCCCGCAGCATCTCTCTGCACCCCTGCCAGGCCAGTGCCAACTCCTCTGGGCTGAGGACCCCCACCCATAAAGGGGATGGGCACCTCGAGGAACACACAGCCCGGGGTGGGCAGCGCGCCCGGCTGACAAACGCCTTCCCCGATTAGATTTCCTCACAGCTGATCCAATCACCGGGGCAGAAATGAACTGGAACGCGGCCCAAAACCTCGATTCCACCCCAAATCAGGTTTCCCAGATGGTACTTTCTCTCTTTAGTCCTGAACGTCTCACCTTCACAGGAGTTAACCGCGTTTCCCTCAGGGGTGATGGGGCCAACTAAAGGTGTCTGGGAAGAAAGGGCGCTCATGCCACGCGAGTCCCCGGGTGGCGCGGCTGCATTGCTGGGGTGAGGAGAAGAGCACTGGCCCGGCACCTGGCGCTCGCTGGCTCACACGTCAGGGCGTAGTGGTGTCAGTGATGTGGCCGTGGACTTCACCCAGGACATAGGTCTTAGTCATTGTCATGAGTTAAATTGTGTCCTCCAAATTCATACATTGGAGTCATAAGCCTCAGCAACTCAGAACATACCTTATTTGGAGATAGAGTCTTTACAGAGGGATCAAGTAAACATGAGGTCCTTAGGGTGGGCCCTAAACCAATGGGAT
>NW_007794142.1:0-1569 GCF_000696425.1 Galeopterus variegatus | reverse complement strand
AATTTATCACATTAAATGCTTACTTCAGAAGAATGGAAAGATGGCAAGTAAACAACATAATATTTCACCTTAAAGAACTAGAAAAACAAGAACAATCCAAACCCAAAGTTAGCAGATGGGAAAAAATCATTAAGATCAGAGCAGAACTTAATGAAATTGAAACCCAAAAAACAGTACAAAAAATCAATGAATCAAAAAGTTGTTTTTTTGAAAAGATAAATAAAAGTTACAAGCCATTAGCATGGCTAACACAAAAAAGAAGGGAGAAGACCCAAATAACAAAAATTAGAAATGAAAAAGGTGATATTACAACTGATACCTGTGAAATACAAGGAATCATTAGAGACTACTATAAACAACTATATGCCAACAAATTTGAAAATCTGGAGGAAATGGATAAATTTCTGGATACACACAAACTACCCAAACTGAGCCAAAAAGATGTAGAAAATCTGAACAGACCAATAACAATAAAAGAGATTGAAGCTGCTATCAGAACACTCCCAACAAAGAAAATCCCAGGACCGAATGGATTCATAGCAGAATTCTACCAAACATTCAAAGAGGAATTGACACCAATTCTCTACACACTATTCAAAAAGGTTGAAACAGAGGCAATCCTCCCAAACTCATTCTATGAAGCAAACATCACCCTGATACCAAAACCAGGTAAAGATACAACTAAAAAAGAAAATTACAGGCCAATATCCTTCATGAATATAGATGCAAAAATCCTCAATAAAATACTAGCTAACAGAATACAGCAACACATATGTAAAATTATACACCACGATCAAGTAGGATTCATCCCACAGATGCAAAGTTGGTTCAACATATGCAAATCAATAAATGTGATACACCATATTAATAAAATCAAACACAAGGATCATATGATCATCTCTAGAGATGCTGAAAAAGCATTTTATAAAATTCAACATTCATTCATGACAAAGACCCTATATAAGTTAGGTATAGATGGAAAGTATCTCAAGATAATTAAAGCCATATATGATAAACCTACTGCCAATATCATCCTGAACAGGAACTAGACAAGGATTCCCACTCTCACCCCTCCTATTAAACACAGTGTTGGAAGTACTAGCCAGAGCAATCAGAGAAGAGAAGGAAAAAAAGGGCATCCAGATTGGAAAAGATGAAGTCAAACTGTCCCTCTTTGCAGATGACATGATCCTATATATTGAACAGGCTAAAGCCTCTACAAAAAAACTCTTGGAGTTGATAAATGATTTCAGCAAAGCTGCAGGATAGAAAATCAACATACAAAAATCAGTAGCATTTCTATTCTCCAATAGTGACCATGCAGAAACAGAAATCAAGAAAGCCTGCCCATTTACAATAGTCACCAAAAAAATAAAAAACTTAGGAATAGAGTTAACCAAGGATGTGAAAAATCTCTATAATGAGAACTATAAACCACTGCTGAGAGAAATTAAAGAGGACACAAGAAGACATATCCCATGCTGTTGGATTGGAAGAATTGACATTTTAAAAATGTCCATACTACCCAAAGTGATATACAAATTCAATGTAATCCCCATCAAAATTCCA
>NW_007794141.1:0-1569 GCF_000696425.1 Galeopterus variegatus | reverse complement strand
TGAGCGCGGTGCGGGCGACACCAAGCCAAGGGTTCCGATCCCCTTACCGGTCACACACACAAAACAGTATGGAGGCTCCTCAAAATATTAAAAATAGAATTACTATGTGAGCTAGTGGACTGAATCTATACCCAAAATAAATGAAATCAGTATGTCAATAAGATAGCCGCACTCCCTTGTTATTGCAGCATGATTCACAATTAGCCAAGTTATGGAATCAACCTAAGTGTCCTTCAGTGGATGAATGGATAAAGAAAATGTGGTATATATACACAACAGATATAGTACATATGTGAGTAGTAATTCACCATTAAAAAAGAAAAAAATCCTATCATTTGTGACAACATGGATGAACCTGGAGGACATTATGTTAAGTGAAATAAGCCAGAAACAGAATGACAAATACTGCATGATCTCACTTATATGTGGAATCTAAAAACGTCAGACTCATAGAAGCGGAGAGTAGAAAAGTGGTTATCAAGGGCAGGGTGGTGAGGGAAATAGGAAGATGGTCATAGGATACAAAATTTCAGTTAGATGGGAACAATCAGTTCAAGAGATTTATTGCTCAACATGGTGACTATAATTAATAACAATGTATTGTTTACTTGAATATAACTAAGACTAGATTTTAAATGTTCTTACCACACAAAAAAATAAGTATGTGAAGTAATGCATATATTAATTAGCTTGACTTAGCCATTCCACAATGTATACATATCCAAAACACCATGTTGTACAATATAAATATATATAAATATATACAAATTTTATTTGTCAATTAAAAATAAATAAAAAAGAAAGTAAACACAAAAGAAAAAAAGTTAATTATTGATTTTTGTATCACAAAATATAAATTGTCACCATGATGATTCTTTCACCTCCTACAATACTGCAAATATGGGGCCCTGCATTTAAAATAATAACTGTTTCAGGGAGACTAGCTTATTTAATTACGCTTCTACTTGAAAATGGTTCTGAGAAGAAAAAGCCAATACATGCCTTCATGATTTTAAGATAAAGTATAAGGAAGATCTCCTCATCACTGTCCATGACAACCTGAGGCTTTACAGACATTCTAAAGAAACTAATGCCTAATGTTCCTTGCCAGGCACTCCACCAGCAGAAGGAAAGCACAGTTTCTCTTCAATCTAATGAAAATCATGATGAGCAATTATGTGGGGCAGTAATTTATAATCACTAAACATCAGCTAATGGAGATTAGTGCAAAGAGAAAGCAACAAAAAAACTAAGGTTTAATATTAAGTTCAAAAGAATTTATAGCATAAAAGAAAACCTGATCAATAGATCAAAGGCATGAAAAAAGTAGAAGCACAAAAATCAAAGTTTAAAAAAAATTTTGAGTGCAGAGGACTAATGTTACAGGAAATAAAATTTGATGAACAAATCAAAATGCACATACAAAAAAGAAACTTAAGATTCATATCAAATGTAATGTGTGGAGCTTGGAAGAATCAGGGTAATTTGGGTATTAGATGATAATACAGAATCATCATTAACTTTGTTACAAGTGATGACAGTATTGTAGTTATGTAAGAAAATTTCCCT
>NW_007794140.1:0-1569 GCF_000696425.1 Galeopterus variegatus | reverse complement strand
AGTGGATTGGACTAGGATCACCTCTAAGGTCTCTTCCAAGGTCTAGCATTCTCTGAGCCTGTGAGTCTAGGTAAGGCCCCTTTGATCTAAATGCCAATCAGAGTGAGTCACTCTGCCAAGGCACAAATGAGTCCATTCCCCTGTAGTGTAATTAGAGCTAGGCCAGTTCCTGCCACATGTCCAAGATGATAGAGAGCCCGACCCAGATTCTGTGCTGTATCGTGAGCATTAAGATACAAGGGCTCCGTTGCGGCATAATAATGCATGCCTGGCTGATTTATTAAGCATTTAACTTAGAAGTGCATTGTTCAGTAATGCCTTGTAGTTTAGGCAGCGCTCCATGAAAAACACTTGTGGTGCAGGCCGTTGTACTCAGATCCTGTTACCTCCCACAACTTCCAACTTCCCTGTCCCTCTGTTGCAGCCTTCACCACCCTTTCCATCCTGCTCAGAAGCTGGGCTGCCCCCGCCTCTATCACATCTCTTTCTTTGCACAGCCCGTTCTCCCAAGTCTGTGGCGCCCCCTCTTGGCATTGGGATTTTGTCAGATGCTCCAGCTCTGCAACATCAGCCTCTAAGCTGAGCACGGGGAGCTAACATCCCTGCTGCTATAACTCAGGAAACCTTAGCGAGGATGCCAGGTGGAAGACAAAAACTGAGACGAGAGAGAAACGGAAAGGTGAGCCCTGGCAACGTGTCCCCTTGCCCAGTGTAATTTTCTCCATATCACCTATCTCTACCTGCCACATTTAGATTTATTTTCACTACTTTTGTAAGTCCAATGATAGCAAGGCCTTTGTCTTTTTTGGTTTTTATGGAATTCTAGCACCCAGAGAGTTGCCTAGCATTAAGGAGGTACTCATTAATATTTGCCGAAGGAATCGTTTATTCATCCAATAAATAAATATGTTATGTGGTAACAAGGACTATCAAGCAAAATAAAGCAGAGTAAGGAGCATGGGGGTGCAAAGAAAATGAGAAGAGTTGCTATTTCAAATAAGGTAGTCAGGGAGAGCTCTCTGTAATGACATTTAAGCAAAAACCTGAAGGAAATGAGAAAATGAGCCACCGAGAGACATAGAGAAAGAATGTTCTAGATTAAACTGTTGATATAAAGGCCCAGGCAAAAGCTTGGTGTGTTTCTAGAGATCAATGGGGCTGAAGCAGAGGGGAAAAGCAGGAGACAACAAGGGCCAAGAGGTACCAAAGCCAAATCAATGAGAGCAGAGGTCAGCAAATTACATCCCATGGGCCAAGCCAACCTCGCTCCTGTTTTTGTAAATAAAGTTCCATTAGGACAGCCACGTCCATTCATTCAGGTATTGTCGATGGTACTTTCCTGTTATGGCAGAGGTGACTAGTTGCCACAAATCTTTCATCCTTATCTCATTAAGTCTCCAAAACATCTGTTTCTGCTGGGTGGGAGTCGTAATTAGATTTTTGTGCAGTACATATTCAATTCTCACTTCCCTCTATAGCAGGAATATATTTTCCACTCTATAGATGGGGGCCTTGGCCACATAACCTGCCCTGGACAGTGGAATGGCAGACAGTGCATGAGTTGCAGGC
>NW_007794139.1:0-1569 GCF_000696425.1 Galeopterus variegatus | reverse complement strand
TAAGATGTCTTTATGTGTACAGTTCATTTTCAAAAATTGGCTCACATGAACTTGACACAGGTTGAAATTATGAAAATAAAATATATATTTAGATTATTGTCAAGATATAAGCCAAACATATTTTAACACATTAAGCAAGATTGTTTTAGTGAACCATTTTTTAAATCTTTAAATTAAACTTTACTGCCTATTCATCCCTTTATTTTGTTAGCAATTCATTTTTTGGGTTACTTACTGGGTAGTAATTACTAAAAATATCTGCTCTCTCCCTGCCCACCATCACTCAAACCTTCAGTAGCACCTGGACTCTTGTCTTTCAACTCTTTCAACCTGAAAATCTACTTGGTTTTTTGAACCCCAAATATAATAATTGGCTCCCTCCTTTGGCTCAGACATCTAAAGTCAGGTCTTGATTCTCTGTCAAAAATCCCTTTCTCCTATCCATTGCATCATCTAAGATTTCTACCTTGCCTGGAATTCAGCTTCATGCCTGCCCCTAATGTCTACATCTACTACTTCACCTATTCAGGACTGCAGAGCCTTCCCCTCTTCTGTCCCTGCCACACCATACCCTATATGACATGTACAGGTATGACACATAACTAACCCTTAATTCTGATAATTTGCATAATACAGATCACATGTTAGCATACGTGTCATGGCTATGAAAACTGCCATGGCTAGGAAAATAAGGCATGTATTATGTTGTTAAGAAAAAATGTTCAAGTAAAATGCTTGCTTCATCATACTGAGAAAACAAAAAATGTCTTTGAATTTCTTCAAATTTGCAAGTTAAGATATAAACTTTCACATAAACTAACTCAAATTATAGTTAATTCTCAATGATCTTGAATGCATACGGCCTTTATTAAATTCATTTAAGAAAACTGTCAAAATTGTTGACCATGCCTATAGTTTCCATATTGTTTTATTTGTTGATGTTCCCCTCCATTGATAGGTGAACACACTGATCCATTTATGTGCCCAGCAGTGATATCAAATAAACTGTTCTATAGCAGCATGGCATTAATAAATCAGGATGGAGGCTAAACATATCTCTGGGACACAATAAAGATTGCTTTCCTCCTCACATCACACTCCAACTGGGTGTTCTGTGGACATCCTTCTACACTGTGATTCAGAAAGTCAGGCTCCTTCCTTCTAGTGGCTCCTGTTGATCATCTGCATCCAGCCAAGAAATGAAAGAATGGGAGAATATGAAAAAGGAACACCTGCTCTTAACCACCTTGACCTGGAGGTGATACATATCACTTCCCCACACATTCCATTGGCAAGAATGAGTTACATGCCCCACCAAAATGAAAGAGGCCTAAAGGTATAGCCTATCAGTATAGTCAGAAAGTACAAACCACTGTCTCTGCCATATAAAAATGTCAGAAGATAAAAAGTGTAGTCGGGGGAAAGAAAATGACCAAGAGTAAAAGGAATTTGAAATTCAGGCGAAGAAGTTGCAAATTTAAAGAACTTGTTCAGAGTAGGCCTTATTGAAGAGGTGACAAATGAAGAAAGGGTCAAAGGGAAATATAGGTAGAGCCTTATCTGGGGGAA
>NW_007794138.1:0-1569 GCF_000696425.1 Galeopterus variegatus | reverse complement strand
ATTTCCTTCCCCTTTCCCCTCTCCCCCTCCCTCCCGACTGCTGTGTAGCAACATCCTAGAATGTAAAAAATAATATTAATAAAATTACATTTAAAAAAATAATAATAAATAAATAAATAAATAAATAAAAATAAAAATAAAATAGTGCTCTGCCCTCCTGTTTTGCTGAGACCTGCAGATATTGGTTTGTTTATTTGTTTTTAATATTTTAACACTGCCTAACACTCTTGGCATCCTGACCCCTGCCAGGGTTTTATTTGAGTGACTCTTTGTTCTTTGTCATTCTCTCCTTTCTGTCCATCCCAGGGATGACTGGCAGCGGCGCTGCACTGAGATCGTTGCCATTGACGCACTTCACTTCAGACGCTACCTCGATCAGTTCGTGCCTGAGAAAATGAGACGCGAGCTTAACAAGGCCAGTAACCTTATTTTTTAGTTCATCTGGCAGCTGTCATCTATTTACTGCCATTTTATTAATGCCAAAATTAATGCTTTCTGGTAATTCTTGCAGTGTCAATACGTCTGCTCACAGCTTTCCTATTTAATGGCTCTGTCAGCTTGTACAAGATGTACTTTCCATTTCATAATTGTTTGATTACTGGCCGAGGTTGCCAGATAGACCACTGCTTGATATTAAACCCACACATGCATTTATCTCATCAAGTACCTTTAGCTGCTTTGAAATATTATTGTAAAACCATGTAGAAATGAATGAGCTCTGAAAATTTTTTTTCAGACCTGCCCAGTAAATTTCCACTAAAAGATCAGGATTAAAACAGGTAAAATAAAAAACAGTCAAGTTAATTAACGATTCATTTGTTAATTGTTTGTTGATTTGGTAATTTGACATATTGTGATGGAATCTGTGATCTTCTGTGATGCTTAGTGCTGTCTACTATAATCATTTTCTTCTTTTTTATTATATTACAGAAATATTAAAATGAGATATACCTATGGCTAGTTCAAATTTTCAGTACTGTTAACCATAATAAGTAAGCTTTATTATTCAATAAAGTGCTGATTCTGTTCTCTAGATTTTGGGCCTTACCAAAACAGCCAAGATTTTCTTTAGTTCCTTAAATTATTCTCACAGCCAAGAAGACTGACCCAATTCTGAAAACCATTGTTTAACTCTCATGAGTGAGATTTGATTATAATATTTATTAAGATAATGAGGTTTGTAGTTTTTCATAGCTACATATGTGCCAGTCAGTCCCTATACAAAGACTTCTGATAATGAGGATGTAAATAACCAAATAATCCAGGAAGGCTTTTGCTACACTTATAACTTAGTACATGTTTTGAATATAATTAGATATATCTTATACTCTGATCTATTTGAGAATCTAATTTATTGTTGAAAATGTTTTCTTATACATAATTTATTATATTAATTTAATGTTTAGAGTTCTCTAATCTCATAAAAAGTTTGCAGAATAATGCACTATTTTCACTCTTTTTTTTAAAATAGTGTCTCAGAAAAGCTATTCAGTTCGTGTATCAACAGTTCTAAATCTCTTATCTCACTCTGAAATCAGAGATTTGCCTGTACTGAAGAGTATTTTTTTT
>NW_007794137.1:0-1570 GCF_000696425.1 Galeopterus variegatus | reverse complement strand
AAAAAAAAAATGCATGATGCTATGTACAAATCATTCTCTCTAATTCTCTGCAAGGATGAAAACACTCTGTGGTGTTGCGTAAAAGCCCCACACTCAACACCCCGAGAAGCCATCAGCAGATTCTGGGCTTCCAGATAACCCAGAAAGAATACTTCTCTGGTATCAGAGTTCTAAGTCTCTTCATGAACTCCAAAGGCATACAAAATTGGATTTTACAAACAAGGATATTTGTTTATTTCTTTAAGAAGTCATGACTTAATTAACAATCAGAGGGAAAATAAAAGCTCACCATGATTTGAGCATGCCCATTAGGAAAAGAACTTGAAGAATCAGCATTGATTGGATCCTGACAGTTTCTCAATCGGCATCTAAATGCATCCTGAACCTGTGGGAGGAAAAATTAATTTTTTTCTTTCTTGTTAATGACCAGATATTGTCTATATTGGCAATCAACTATGAGAAAGTAGTTATCATTGCTTTCATGATATAATATCCATTTTGTTTACTTCTTAATACAAATACTAGTGTACCTGAAGATTTTTCTATGTCGAGGAAATTTATCACCCGTCTTATTTTACAGAGGGAAGTGCTGGGAACTCCTTAGCTATGAAAATGGCTGTATCTGGCTCAACACTAATAATTCTTGCCAGAGGGCAGATTTATTTCCATTGTTACAAATAATATGTGTGTCTTTCAAGGGGGATTTACTATTTGGTATGGCATAATCTTCATAATAGCTTTAAACATTGTGAAAAATAAGATTACTCAATGATCTTTTGACTGAAACTGATTTGGGATTTTTCCTCTTATGTCTCAAGTAAGGGGTCTTTGAGGAGACTACTTCTTCTCTCCCTTCAAGTGCTATGTGCCCTCATGTAAGAATAAAACAATAAAACAAAAGAATAGGAAAACAACTCTACTCCTGGTTGATTGTAATGAAAAAAAAAAGAAAGTCACTTAGCAGGGCCAAACTTCCTTAATATCCATTCATAATTGGAGTCTAAATAAAGAACAGACATATCACAAGGGAATTCCAAGAACATTACATTAATTGTTTTATTTGAAAACAAGTCAGTAAACATGAATAGCTAATAGCAAACACACGAAGCAATCGATTGTTGTGATCAGATGATGCCTTGGCATCAGCATGTCCTTTCCACTTCCCGTGGTTCATTAGGCACCTCGTAAGCTGTTGACAGACATCTTCATAAGTAGCTACCTATCCCAAGTCAATGGCAAGGTCATTTTAATAATGCCTTGTTTTTCTGATTTGATATTATTGGTATTCCTCTTCTCATTTATTGTAATCTGTTTATTAGATTAAAAAACAAAGTATAGATGATGTATTGTCCGTATTTTGCTGAAGCACCATTTTAGAGACTACCACAGTAAATACATAAAAATCTTTACTTTTGAAAAGCACTGACATGAAATATCCTATCATTGTTTTGATATGAGATGTGCATAATGTATGCGTTGGCCAGGAAAAAACAAAACAAAACAAAACTGAGCCTATTAAGTGGTCTTCAGCTTCCTCCTTGTCCTCTCACCCATTTCATAGTCATTAGTA
>NW_007794136.1:0-1570 GCF_000696425.1 Galeopterus variegatus | reverse complement strand
TCAATTTAAAGCAGATCCCTTGGCATCAGGGGTTCACTCTTTACTTAAAAACACTACCTACAATACTTTCTGTTGTATTTGCATAGGCTCTACAACGCCAGTCTACTGCTTTCCCCGCACCTGCTGCTTCTTGGGCTACTCCTCAAATATATACATATTGTCTATTTGCTTATAACCCAGCCAACACTGGGGCTATCTTTTCTAATGTTAACCTGTCACGTAACTCTTCTTTCCCTTTTTGTCTGTTATCCAGTGCTAGTGGAGGAAATACAATAGGTTACCTAAACAAGTCCATAGATGAAGTCCAAAGATAAAAAATCTTTTGGATAAATTCCACAACCACATCCCACAAGCCATATCCAAAAGAAGGAGATCAATTACAAAAAATAAGCCCTGAAATTAATCAAGTCCCTCATGTCATATTATTACATATAAATGGGGGACCTAGCACATACTCATCTTCAGACTCAGGATTCTGTGATGGATGACCCAACTACCCCACAACATGTTCGCCTACATTTTATCATAACAGAGCAGGTTCTAAAAAGTGCCACTCCCTCTCTATGGGAATAGGATTATCCTATAAAATTCAGTGGGACTGGACTAGAAACACTCTATTCTACAAAATGGTCAATAAGTCTAATAGCACTTTTCCTTTTCACCCATGCTTAACCCCTCTTCTAGCAGCAGCTCTGGCTAGCACTGGGTATAACATGCAGAGAAACTTAACACAATTTCAACTGATTGGGGAGGCTCAAGCCCAACAGATCCCACATTTTTTTTTTTTTTTACCTTTAATGCAAGTGCCATCCTCTCTATGTCATCAGGAATATATTTTTTTATGTGGTTATCAGGCATGTTCTTCTGTACCCTTCATTTGGAGGGGCCTTTGTTCTTTAGCTTATATAACTCCTGAAGTGTCTTTGCCTGATAAAAAACAATTAATGCCTATTCCCATAACTTCTCCACATAAAATAGAATTGGAACAGGAACAGGAACTGGTACAGAAGAACTAATATCATCTCAATGGTTCTATACCTCTCCATTGAGATGGGAAAGATATTAGATACCACCATACAAACTATTCTTGATTGACAACCACAAGTGAACTAACACCTGCTAAGGTGTTATGCTTCAAAATTGTTGGGCACTTGACCTCCACGCATTTGCCCAAGGGGGAACTTGCATCTTCTTACATGAAAAATACTGTTTCTATGTTAATAAATCAGGAAAAATTGTAAGTAATCTGTGCCATCTCAAAGACCAAGCTAATAGGCTTCTTGAATCCAAGGAATTAGATTGGTCATTTTTTGGACTTTCTTGGAACTCATTTAAATGGCTTCTCACATTCTTGAGACCTCTCACCTCCATATTCCTATTACTATTGTTAGGACCTATTTTAATAAACTGTTTATGTAAATTTGTTTCTTCCAGAATTGAGGCCGTCAAACTCCAGATGGTACTGTCCTGGGGATACCAAGCCATCCCTCAAGAAAACTCATCTAATGCAGTCACTTGGATGAACATTGGAATCTCCTAGCCCTTGTTGACAGACAGCAAGTGTAAGGAA
>NW_007794135.1:0-1570 GCF_000696425.1 Galeopterus variegatus | reverse complement strand
GGTAAGACCAATTTGCCTGGTTATTTACATAAGTACAACAGAAATAACCATACAGTATTGAGAGAAAGTGAGCCAAAACGCCGGGTAGTGATCAAGCCTTATTAAAGGAAGAAAATCTGCCGGACTGCGCTCAAAATGCAGGACAGCACCAGGTGTGGGGGTGGGGGAGGGCTTATATAGACTGTAAGGAAGGCTCATGTAATCAGGGAGGGGTTTGGTGCTGGTGTGGAGGAGTTTCTATTTTTCAGAAACCACGAGGTTTCTCATAAGGGAAAAGCTGGTGGCCATTTTGTGCTGAGTGTATGTAAAATGGTGCTGGTCACATCCAAGATGGCACCAGTCACACCCGGAACCTATCAAGGGTACTTTTAATTTATTTTCTGGAAATTTGTGAAGGAGTATTAAATTATGCTTCTAAAATATCAATGTTAGGAAGCCAAGCCAAGGCATACTTTGCCCACTGTATCTAATAACTTGAGGTTCCTGGGTCTGCTGGGAAGAGACAACGTTTTACTCACAGTGCAAGGTTTGAAACCCTTGAAACCACGTATTCCATTCATTTTTAGATATGACATTTCCTTCAAAGCCTTGGTAATATAACCGATATCTCCAACTGCATGCTGTTAAAGAGAATAGATTCTTAATGAACTGATGTAAATAATAATATTGTAAAACTAAGAATATTCATGAATAGTTTCCAAATTCTGAAGGGATCAGGTAAGAGAAAAAGCACATTTTAATTTCTGTTTACAAAATAAGCTTTACCAAATTGATATAGCTTAAAAGTTTTCTTAAATCTGGAAAGTGAGATGTTAAAAGAACCAGCAATGTTTCAAAATAAAGAAACTGAAGAACCCCTAATTCTTTGTCAGTTTATTCAGTGCCTTGTAATTAATTTTTGCTCTGTTTGACCTTGCTTAGCAGTTTCACACACCCATCAGTTTCTTCATTAGAATTTTGAAAATTCAGTCTAATGGTATAAACTCAAAGTTATTAAGAACCTGTACTTGTCAGAATTCTTTTCATTCCTTTCATAAACTTCCTTGAAGACACAACACACTAGGATTATAATTGCTCGCAAAATGCTTTCAGAAAGAGCATTAGAATAAAGCAATTAACTGTGGACACTAAGACTTAAAATGACCAAAAGGTCTAATGAAGGTTACATAGCTGAGAATTTGGTTATTTATGTTGCATACAACAGTTTCAAATAAGCAAAATTATGAGTGATAGCATTTATACCAAGAAAAATAAGGTTTCTAGGAGTCATACAACTTTGAAACACATATCAATTACATAAGCTATATAATTCAAAGAAGGTCAAACATCATTTATTGTTGGCAATGCTCCCATATAATTTAACCTTTCAAATAAGCCCAGTTGGTTTTAATATCTCTCTTTCATAGATCCTTTGAGAAATTCCGAGGTTCTTGAAATGCCTCAAAGTTAGTTCAAGTTAAAAATCTTAATTTTTAAAATTTGAGGCTTTGGGAATTTCATCAAATAAGTTTTATTTTTATTTTTTGGAAAAACTTATGAACAATTCCCTTCGAGCTTTAGCCAACTTGAT
>NW_007794134.1:0-1570 GCF_000696425.1 Galeopterus variegatus | reverse complement strand
ATATGTCATTCTCGCTCCTTTTTTTGAGGTGTTAAACTTGTAGTTTTAAAAACTGCATTTCGTTCCTGGTGCTGAGTTCCCGAAGGCTGACTCTCATGGGAATGTCCCTAACCAACCACCTCGCAAATGTCTATTTGCTCCCTCCCGCTTGTACAGCACTGACCTGGGTGCTGTGGAAGGGACGAAGGTGACCCAGAAGTAGCCTGAACCTTGGATATGACAGAAAATAGTTGAACGCATAAAAACCCAACCTAAAATATAAGGGATGGTATGCTTGGGTTGAACTAAAGAAAGGCTTTTTAATTTGGGCTGCACTCCAGAATCACTTTGTGACCTTTCCAAAGTGCTGAGGTCTGGGCCTTACCCACAGAGATTCTGTGTGAATGGGTCTGTGTGTCCTTTTGTCCCCATCCCTGTGGGGACTTTTCAGAGTTCCCTAGGCAATTGTAATACACAGGTTGAGAACCGTTGAACTAGAATAACGTAAAATGTCTTTTCCAGCATGTAAGATTCCCTAAGTTGAAATCAGAGTGAACAGACCTTGGGTGTTGAGAGCGCAGAGACAGAGGTGGGAAGAAAGCTCGAGATTTATGTATGTGCTTGTTTAATCTTCCCCAGGACCCTGCGTCTCCCCCCGTCTCCCCCGTCTGGGCAGATCCGTTGTCCAACCCGTCCTGACTCGGCTGTGGCCCCCAGGAGCACTGCCCATCTCCTTTCACCTGGGAAGAGCCTCCATCTCTCTGGAACTCTCTGAATCACAGCTCTCCATGAGCTTTTTGAGAAATATGTTTTTGTTAGTTTATCCAGTTTCTTTTTTCTTTGTCAGTTGTTATGGTGGGTGGGCGTGATGGTCTGTTACAACCGTCTACGTTGCAGTTGGAAGCAAAACTCTCCTTTCAGGCACTAGGCCTCCTACAAGGGGAGAGATGTGAGTTGGTGTGTGGGGAGGTATGTGGGGGTGAAGACGGGATGAGTTAAATTTAGGAGAGCCAGGACATGTGCAGAAAGGAGAGTTCTGTGACAATGGGACGGGAAGAGACCGATGACAGAGGAAATGTGAGAGAATAAGCTTCACGTTGTAGGGACAGATTGAAATCCATGTTGGTCTAACTCCAAAGCCTCTTAGTATACATCATCTATGACACTGGCCACAAGAAGCCACTGCCCCAGCAGAGAGGCTAATATAGAAATAAAAGTCTTTGTCTTAAGTTGTTATCCCTGGTGTACTGATGGGACATGCTTTGGCTTTAGGGATTCCGACATTTGACTTTGTTTTATCTGCCAAAGTCACAGTAGAATTGGTAACAGACACCCGGGACATTCTCTGTAAGTTTCTTTTGGGATTTTTTTTTGGATGTAGTTTGTGTTTAACAATAGTGTACACTTTCTGATTGGCAGTCAGTAATGAAACATGTAAGTCACTCATTTTAAAAGTTCATCTCTTTCAATTCATTGATTCAGCTTCTAGAAATCTGTTCCAAGGCATATATGCAGACAAAGGCTTGTACGGAAAGTTATGTATAATAGAGACAAACTTAGAAATGATTGAAATGTCTTACATAAAGGAATA
>NW_007794133.1:0-1570 GCF_000696425.1 Galeopterus variegatus | reverse complement strand
CCGAACCCTCGGCGGGAGCGCCACTGCACTCCCAAGCGGCGCACTGTAGCAGTGCGCCACCTGGCTGGCCCCTTACTGTCTGTTTTTCCCTTTAGAATATAAGTTGATGAGGACAGGGACTTCCCTTTGTCCACTTAAAGCCTGAAACAGTGCCCAACACAGACCCTACAAACTCACAAAGTATTGTTAAACGAATTAATGATTGAAACTAGCAATATAAACATAAATTCCCCTAGGTGTACTACATGATTGTTATATTTTAAATGTAATACTGCTACATAATGCCTTTGGATGAGAAATTTAATTGTTTTTTTAGTCTTTGTATTCCTAAATGAAATGTACAAATATCTTTGATTATCTATGCTAATTTGGCATTTATGACATGCATCGGAAAGTGTAGTTGTGTTTAGGAGCTTCAACATGCTATAAATACCTTCAGCAAAGCATAATTGAATTGAAATCTTTTCTGCATATCCACATGAATGCATATGATGCCTTGATGTTTCACCACATTAACCCTAGAGGAGTTGCGATTTCTTGATGTTATTGACCTAGCTTTTCTAGTTCACAGCTGTTTCCTGGTATAGTGTCTGACCTCTGGGATAAAGCAGCGTCTAGGATGCTTTCTCATTTGTTTAGTGTTTTTATTGTTTTCCTTCTGAAGTATGGCTAACTGATAAAGTCAACTATGAGATTACACCAGGACCTCTCAGTTCCAAGCCCTAAAAGGTTCAACTCTTAATTATTGGTGATTTCAAAAATAATAGCAACTTATTGGTACCAGCACCTGTTTGTTTATCAGTAGAGGATATATGAACTCTTTATCACTATTGATTAAAATCAGTAGCTCATGTAAATTCAGCAAATATATGAGTTCCTTCTCTGTGTCAGTTCAGTGCTAGGTACTTTCTGTATATGTTATCTTATTTAATCTTATAAAAATTCTTTGAGGTAACTATTATTTTTCCCATTATTTTTCTTATGATAAATATGACGCTCAGAGAATTTAACTGATGTTGTAGTGTCAACCAGTAACTGGGAGGGCTATGGTATATGATTCAGAAACTAATCTACTCTTTCCACTATAACAATGGTTCCCAAACCACCAGCAGCAGCATCTCTTGGGAACTTGCTAGAAATGAGTTCTCAGGTCCCACTTGAATGAGATGGGAAGGGGAGGGGTGGGCAACAATCCGTGTGCATCCTCCAAATAATGCATGCTAAAGTCTGAGACCCATTGTGAAAATACACACATGAGCATAATTAAGCTTTGCCATGTGGATGACTGGGTGAGTTAAATGACTTTCATTTTTGGAAGATATGTAATATTTACAAAATTTTCTGTTGCATCTTTTCTCAAGATGTAAGGCTCTGTTGTGTCTATTTTTACAGTTCTTTATTTAAATTTTTTCAGTTTTGACCTTTTTTGCATAATCATATCTATCTTCAAGTATCCAATATTATTTTTGATGAATTTCTGACACTCATTACTCCTATGGCTTTACCTATCTTTATTTAATATCTGATAATGCTAAATTTTTCTCTTTATGACTTTATTATTAGTCTTCAT
>NW_007794132.1:0-1570 GCF_000696425.1 Galeopterus variegatus | reverse complement strand
GTTTAAAGGACCCTGGCACCTCCTCTCTCTCTCTCTTGCTTCCTCTTGCCATGTGATCTGCCTGTACCCCCCTGGCTGCCTGCAGTTTTTCCACCATGAGTAGAAGCAGCCTGAGGCCCATGCCAGATGCAGCTGTCCCAGAATCATAAGTCAAATAAACCTCTTTTCCTTATAAATTACCCAGTCTCAGGTATTTCTGTTATAGCAACACCAAACTGACTAATGTTGATGTTCTTTGATCTGTGGATTTATATTTTTCATTAAATTTGAAAAATTTTCAGCCAAAAAAAAAAAAAAAAAAGTAATACAGCTCCTTTCTCCCCACTGAACTTGGCTTTTATGCTGTTAAAAAGTGAGATAAAATTAAATGCAATATTTTAAATTTCAAAATAGAATATTTATTATCCCATCATAGTATGGTACACCTCTCTATTTTTCCTATTATCTATCTATCCATCCTTCTACCTGTATGTATGCATAAAGAGATATCTGGAATTACATTAATCAAATGTTAATAACAGTTGCTTCTGGATGATGGGATATGGAGTGATGTTTTTACATTACTCAGGTCCATATTCTGTTCTTAATTTTATAATAAGCATATCTTATTTTTACAGAAACCAATCAAGGAATTGTTCTCTGAAATAAGGGAAGAAATGGTCAACAGGTGGAATACTGCTGAGAAGGAAAATTCCTATGGGATTTAGTGGCACAGAAGTCATTTTGAGCCTAATGAGAGGCAACACTTTTGGAAGAGTGACAGGGCAGGAGCCAGACTTAACCAGGGTTAAGGAATAAAAGGAAAGCGAGGATAAGGCACGTTACTACGGTGAGTGCTTCTCAGCATATCATATTACATGCCTGGGAATCACCCAGGAGCCTGGGCTCCACCCCCCAGAGGTTTGATCCCAATCCCGTAGGTCTGGGGTTAAGCAGGTAACTTGCTTTTCTACCAAGCTCCCATGTGCTGCTGGGGCTGCTGGTCCTTGGACCAGAGTTGCATGATGTGGACTAGTGTCCTGAGAAGATTGATTGGCTGTGAGGGACGCTGGAGAGAGAGGGCAGTGGCTGGAATGGCTTGCGGGGTTAGAGGAAGTTCCTTTGTTTGGGTTATTTATTGTTGTTTGTTTTTTATATGTACTCAATAATATATAAGCAAAAACATGAGAGACTTACAAAAAGAAACAGATGCATCAGAAACTCGAGTGAAAAGTTTTAACACACCTTTCTCAGTAAATATAGAGCAAACTGATCATAGAATCAGTAAGTATATAGATATGAATAACATGGTCAACAAACAATGCCTGATCTATAAAGAAAAATACATCAAATAAGGACAGAATTGTTTTCAAGGACACACGGAATTTGCCAAAACAATTCTACGGGGCCATAAATAAGTTTGAACACATTTCAAAAGATTGAAATAATAGTATGGTATGGTCTTTGATCACTGTGAATCAGTAACAATGTAAGTACAAAATTTTCAGGTGTTTAGGATTTTTGTAATACACTTCTATTTTCTTACCCTTTTACTTGGAAGTAGTTTCAAATTTACCAAAAAAAAAAAAAA
>NW_007794131.1:0-1570 GCF_000696425.1 Galeopterus variegatus | reverse complement strand
CGAACAATGTTTGCCAATTGTATTTTGAGTTCCAGTTCTACATGTTATTAATAGGTATAACATGAAAGGCAGATTTTTTTTGTTTTGTTTTGTGGAGGTTGCCAAATAAATTTAGAGGAACCCTTGATTTAAAATAAAAGGGGGTTCTTTACTGTTAGGCTTGACATGGCATTTAACAGGTTGATGTGAACTTTTAGAATTCGAATACAACAGAAGTTTGCAAGGCAATTTTTAAGCCAAAAGATTGGGTGCATGAAAGTGTATGTCTGTATGTAATTCTTGGACAGCAGGACAACTCGCAGGACTAATATTTCTTGAAACTTATGTTTGAACATTTGAAAAATATAGTCTTAGACCACACTGATTATATATCATAATGGCTCTGACAGGATGGTTTTATTTTTTACCTTCATCTCTTCATCATATCATGTTATTTCCAAATTGGTCTCTGCATCCTTCAGCTGAGAGTAAAAAGATACATGAGAGTTTTTCTTTTTAAGTTCTAAGAAAGGTAACTTCATTGGAAGCAGATAGCTTATCCTACAGAAAACAAGCACACCTAAATGATTGGAGAAAGAAACTTAAAGTAAGAATACCAGAATTAAAAAATAACTTATAAAAATACATCCTTACAAATAAGTATCCTTAACAAATATATATATATACACACACATATAAATATGTATACATACACACACACACTCACAGACACACACACACACACACACAGAGACACACACAAATATATATATATATATATATATTACATTCTGACCTGAAAAACTAAATGGGAAATATAAAGCTTAAATGATTAAGAATTGCTGTCCAGTGAAGATCAAAAAAAAAATACACACACACACACACACACATATACACACACTACTGATACTAAAATGCAAATCAACTTAAAAAAGAGAATTGAATTCAATTTACAAATATGCATTCTAGGGACAGCATGTTAGCAATTGATTTCAAGTGTTAAGTGAGGCAGTCTAAAATATGCATTAAGATTTATATAGCTTTTCTTAAGTTTTCCTCTCATGTTACTTAAACATTTGTTTTGTGAGCACTGAAAAAGGAAAGTTCATGAAGACTGGGATCCATTTTGCAATTCCATGAAGACCCTGGAGTAATGGGAAAAGGCCAAGCTTCTAAGGCCAGAAAGTTGTAGGTTTAAATATCTGTTCTGCCATTTCCCAATTGTATGACCTGGGTATGTTGGTGCACCTGAGTTCAGTTTCCTTAATACTAATGAGAAAGTAGTACTAATTTTTCTTGAGCTTAAATGAAGCAATAGATGAAAAGCACTTGGCATAGTCACTGGCGTATAACAGATGCTCAAAAAATGTTATTTCCCTTACTTTTAATCTTCTGATATTTTCACCCTACCAAAAAAAAAAAAAAAAATAGCACAAGGTACATGGAATCTTAACACGTCTCTCATAACTGTTCCTAAATTCCACACTACCTGGCATCAACTTAGCCACTTTCCTAGTATGGAACGTTTTCTAAAATCCATTTTCATTTTATTCATAAATGCAATAACCAATAAACTCTTCTTAAATTATTA
>NW_007794130.1:0-541 GCF_000696425.1 Galeopterus variegatus | reverse complement strand
ACATACAAAGAGGAATTGACACTGATTCTTTACAAACTATTCCAAAAGATTGAATCAGACGCAAAGCTCCCAAACTCATTCTATGAAGCAAACATCATCCTGATACCAAAACCAGGTAAAGATATTACCAAAACCAGGTAAAGATATAACCAAAAAAGAAAACAACAGGCTGATATCCTTGATGAATATAGATTCAAAAATCCTCACTAAAATACTAGCAAACAGAATACAGCAACACAAACATAAAATTATTCACCACGATCAAGTGGGATTCATCCCAGGGATGCAAGGTTGGTTCAACATATGCAAATCAATAAATGTGATACACCATATTAATAAAGCCAAACACAAGGACCATATGATCATCTCTATAGATGTCAAAAAAGCATTTGATAAAATTCAGCACTCATTCATGACAAAGACCCTCTATAAGGTAGGTATAGGTGGAAAGTATCTCAACATAATTATATGACAAACCCACTGCCAATATCATCCTGAATGGGGAAAAGCTGAAAGCTTTTCCTTTAAGAACAGGAACTAG
>NW_007794129.1:0-1570 GCF_000696425.1 Galeopterus variegatus | reverse complement strand
AATCCTTGATACAAGATGATGAAAAAAAAAGAAAGCTCATTAATCTTATAAATTGTTCGGTTTACTGTATGAATTTATAGAAAAACCAGGGTAGGAACAATGCTTTTTGGATTTAGTTTGTATGAAAATAGTCCACTGTGGTTCACTTGCCATCTGTTATGATGACAACCTTAGACTCAAATAATTTTTACTGGCAAAAATAAATTACTCACCCTTTTCTAGAAACATTGTATTCCTAATAGGCATCAATGTTTTCTTAGTCTTAAGATTATAAAATATAGTTAATGTTAGTAGAGACTTGCTTTCAACATACTTTAAAAATGTTAATATCTTTATTAAGGTTTAATTTATGCACCATAAAATTCACCAATTATAGCTATAACAGTTGGTGATTTTTATTAAATGTATGCAGCTGGGCAACCACTACCATAATACAATTTCAGGGCATTTTTACCACCCCAGAGGGTTCTCTTATGCCCGTTTGCAGTCAATCCTGCTCCCCCTACAGGCCTCATGTAACTGCTGATCTGCTTTCTGTCTGTACAAATCTATCTATTCTAGAAATTTCTTTTAAACAAATACATACAATATTTTTTCTTTTAGGTATGGCTTCTTTAACTCAGCATAATGTTCTTGAGGTTCACCCATGTTGTTGCATGTTTCAGTAGTTCATTCCTCTTTATTGCTAAATAATATTGCATTATAAGAATATACCACATTTCATGTATTTATTCTCTAGTTGACAGACATCAGAATTGGTTCCAAGGTTGGGCTACTATAAATAATGTTGCAGAAACATCCATGTACATGCTTTAGTGTGGACCTATGTCCTCATTTCTCTTGGATAGGCAAGTAGGAGTTGCATGGTAAGTGCTTGTATGACTTTTAAGAAACTGAGAAAGTGTTTTCCAAAGTGGTTATAGCATTTTGCATTCTATCAGAGGAAATGTATGAGGGTTCAAGTTTCTACACATTCTCCCAACTTTGTTTTTCAATACTTTGGATTATAACCATTCAATGGGTACGAAGTGGTACCTTACTGTGGTTTTAATTTGCATTTCCCTAATGAGTAATGATGGTAAGCATCTTCTCATGTGCTTATTAGCCTTTCCTATATCTTCTTTGATGAAATGTCTATAAAAATATTTTGAACATTTTAAAATTGTATGTCTTATTATTGAGTTGTCAGAGTTCTTTCACATTCTGAATCTAAGTCCTTTATTGGATATATAATTTACAAATATAACATCCAAGTATATGTCTTATGTTTTCATTTTTCTAATTATATTTTTGGAAGAGCAAAATTTTAAATTTAGATAAAGTCTAATTTATCAATGTTTTTCTTTTGTAGAATTTGTTTTGGGTGTCATAACGAAAATATCTTTGTCAAACCAATGGTTACAACACTTTCTCTTATGTTTTCTTTTAGGAAGTTTTACAATTTTAACTCTTACATTTAGGTTCATAATCCCTTTTGAATTAATATTTATGTATGGTGTGGGGTAAGGATCTAGGTAATTTATTTTTATTTTTCTTATATGGATATTCAGTAGTCTCAGCAACATTTGTT
>NW_007794128.1:0-1570 GCF_000696425.1 Galeopterus variegatus | reverse complement strand
CCAGAGTCAACCCATTTTTGCTTTCCAATGGGACAGTCCCGAGGGGATCCAAGGACAATTACCTTGGACTCAGTTGCCTCATGGATTCAAGAACTCCCCAGCCATTTTCAGCATGAGCCTGGCTTCTGGCCTACATGCTTTCCCAGTCAAACGAAGTGGAGGTACTCTGCTCCAGTACGTTGATGACCTGTTGCTGGCTGGAAGGACCCACGAAGAATGTATGAAAGAGACTGAACTCCTCCTCAACCTGCTTAGGGAAAAAGGATACAAGGTATCTAAGAAAAAGGCCCAAATATGCCACGAAAAAGTCAAATATTGTGGGTTCTATATCTCCCAAGGACAACACCAACTGGGACCAGAGTGCAAACAAGCTGTCTGTTCCATCCCAACCCCCAACACCCTAAGACAAGGTCATGAGTTCCTGGGGGTAGCAGGTTTCTGCAGGATCTTGATCCCTAACTTTGCAGTGCTGGCCAAACCCCTATATGAAGTAACCAAAGAGGGGGAGAAAGAACCCCTGATCTTAGAAACAGCTCAACAAAAGGCCTTCATGGACACAACAAGGGAGCTAATGAGTGCCCCAGGACTGAGACTGCCTCACTTGGAAAAGCCCTTCTTTCTATATGCCAATGAGAGACAGGGCATTGTGGCAGGAGTTCTAACTCAGCTTCTGGGGTCCTGGCACCACCCGGTGGCATACTTTTCAAAACAGCTGGACACAGTGGCACAAGGCTGGCTGCCCTCTGTCTGGGCAGTAGTGGCCATGGCACTTCTGGTTGCCAAAGCTGACAAGTTAACACTGGGACAAGAAACCACTGTGCAAGTGCCCCATGCTGTCTTCACTTTGCTGGACTCTAAAGGACATTACTGGCTCACTAATGCTCGACTAACTAAATACCAAGGGATGTTATGTGGAAATCCTCACATACATCTGGAAGTAGTTAAGACTCTCAATCCTGGGCCGGCCCGGTGGCGCACTGCGCTAGTGCGCCGCTTGGGAAGCGCGGCGGCGCTCCCGTCGAGGGTTCGGATCCCACGTACAGACCGGTTCCCGCTCACTGGCTGAGCGAGGCGCGGGGGCAACGCCGAGGGTTGCGATCCCGTTGCTGGTCCCTGGTCCGGTACGGGGGCAACACTGAGGGTTGCGAACCGTTGCCGGACATGGAAAAAGACACACACACACACACACACAAAAAAAAAAAGACTCTCAATCCTGCTACACTGTTGCCACTCGAGACTGGAGCCCCAGATCATGATTGCATAGAAGTGCTCAATGAAGTGTATTCCAGCCGACCGTGAAGTGTATTCCAGCCCACCCGACCTCAAAGATCAGCCTCTCAGACCCCAATGTTGAGTACTACATGGATGGGAGCAGCTCTGTCATCAATGGCCAACACCAAGCAGGATGTACCATGGTCACTCTTGACCCCACCATCGAAGCCAAGGTCTTACCTACAGGACTTCAGCCCAGAAAGCTGAGTTAATCACCTTGACCCGTGCCTCACAGCGAGCAGCTGGGACTAAAGTCAACATTTACACAGACTCCAAGTTTGCCTTTACTACCTTCCAC
>NW_007794127.1:0-1571 GCF_000696425.1 Galeopterus variegatus | reverse complement strand
AGTGGAGCTACTTTTGCAAGGGGCTTTATTAGACCCTACAGGGTGTCCTGGGAATAGTTTCACAGAGACAAGCCTGACTTACACGTAAGTTTGTGTACTCACAAGGATTGGATTATGTGACATCTGAATGGTGCAGAGTTCATGAGTCCCAGCAGTCCCTCCCTCCTGTTTCCTTCTTGCCACTGTCTTCTGGGTCCTCTGTTGCCCCACCCTGCTGTGCCTGCCCTGGCCTGCTCACTCCATCTGTCGGCCTGGGGCTCTTTCTGCTTTTAATTTCTGCTTCAGTCGATACTGGCTCACTAACACAGAGATCTTCAGGGTTGGCTTGGAGAATATCTTGGATTTCTTACCAGGACATTTTCCTCCTTGCACTACCCTCACGGAATCGCCAGACTCTCTTCTTGTTTGTGTTCTCATGGCGTTAACCAGACAGGGAGAAGAGAAGGACGTTCTTCCACCTCACTTAGAAGGGACACCAGGGAAGAGAGATGCTACCAGCTTTGTTAAATATTCAGGAATAAGAATGTGCAGTATGCAATTTTTTTCCCCTTTAGGCTTCCACTTCTTCTTTATTTACTGTGGTGGTACTGAGACTAATTTTATTTTTTTTACTGAAAAATATAATTGATTAAACATATTTGTGGGTACAGAGTTAAATATCAATACCTGTGTACAATGTGAGACTAATTTTAGGAGGAAATAAAAGCGTCACCTGTGTTCATAGTGCTGGGGCAGAGAGGTATGTGCAGAAAGGGAATTTTTACAATTTAAGCATTATCTCCAATTAAGGGATGAAGGACTCTGCCATCATATAAAAGGATTTCAGGTGAAAAAGTAAGTGAAAATTGACTGGGAAACCTTGATAGAACTACAGACATTCACGTATGAGTCTGCTCCAGAGGAGAGCATATCTCTGACAGGTCCCAGCAGAAGGCATCGTTTCATTAGAAACTGGCTCATGCTCATCAAACTCTTTCATAGAAGACATCAGTTATTATTGAACTTTCATTAAAATCTGAACACTATGATTCTCAGGCCTCTTGCAAACAGAGACTTAGAAAAAAACCATTTGGGTGTAATGACAGCAGCAGTCATTTACTGAGCACATAGAAATGCCAGGTACTGAGCTAAGCATTCTTTCATGTCATCCTCATGACAACTCTATGAGATGGGGACTATGAATATCCCCCATTTGACTGGTGGGGCCACTGAGGCCTAGAGGAGTTCAGTAGCTTGGCCGAGGTCACACAGCTGCCAAGTGTTGGCAGGCAGGCTGGTAGCAGAGCCCCACGCTCGGCCCTGTAGTGTGTGGTGGAGGAGAGGACGGAACTAAGGTCCCTCATGATCACGTGCAAGTGAAAACAGAAGAGGGCAGCTGTAAGGGAAGATGACTTCGGTCTTTTGGAGGTGGGGGGATGTCAGTGTTTTTAGTCTGTATAAACAATTGTCTGATGCTATAAGTATGCAGATCATATTCGTAGCAAATGGAAAGGGAAGCAAATGGAATAAACAACTCTTTCTCTAGGTTTTCTCAATCACTGCATGCTGAGCTACCTGTTTTCCAGAAAAAA
>NW_007794126.1:0-1571 GCF_000696425.1 Galeopterus variegatus | reverse complement strand
TTGGACTTTATTATTCACTTATTAAATAAATAAAATTTATCAAGATCCTCTTATGTGCTTTTTAGTGTGCGGATCCACGGAAGGAAACTTGTCCTCCACTTCACAAACGTTCAGAAAATACGGAGTTATTTAAAAATAAATTTGTATGTTTGTATATATATGCACATGTATATGTATATAATAAAACCTTCTGTGATAAACATGTGTAATGGTGGGTTCGGAACCCCCTGATTTGACTGTAAAATCTGGAGATTCAGTAAAGGTGCCAGGAAGAGAGAAAATTTTGGTTATATATTATAAGTTATGTAGAAATTACCCAGCTAGAATTGTGGTTGAGGACATTGTGATTAAAATCTTTTTGTAGACTTGTAAAAAACCGGAAAGCCTTAATATATCGTCATATGACTACATGAGAGTGTTTTAGTCACACGGTGGAAGATAAAGATTCAGATGTAAGGGGCAGATTAGAAGAAACTCAGACATTTCTTCCAAAGAGTTTTTAGAGTGAGCAAGAAAATATTTTTTACTATAATGTGAATGATGATTAGTGAGTGGCAAAACTGGTGATGGCACAGTTATAGGAACAGCATTGCCGTAATTCAGAAAAGTTATGAGGACAACTACCAACTGCTGTCAGCAGAGGGCGCAATGTCAGTCTTTCTGCCCAGGGCTTTTCTGGCATACCGGATATTCTTGGTTTTCATCACGTGCCACTTCCTGAAGCCTGTAGAGCTTCCTGTAGCAACAGAAATTATTGACTATTCAGTGACAAACTGTCTGATGTTTGTGTATGTGGATATGTCTTTTTTCTTATTTGGAAAGAAAATTTTGCTGGATATAGAATTCTGTGGACAGTTTCATTTGTTCATCAGCACTGGAAATATTCTGCTCATCTTTTCTGGTACTCCATGGACTCCGTTGGGAAGGCAGCCATCTTTAAATCATCATTCCTGGAAAGGTGATGTATCTTTCGTTCTCAGAGAGTTTCCATTTGAGTTGAATTGCTATTGCCCCTCCTGACCTGCTCTTTTTAAAGCCAATGATACTATTCATATAGTTTGTTTCAGAGTTGTCCATGGTGCCATTTGTTTTCTATTTTTCCCATCACTTTTTCCTGTCCCTCTTTTTGTACCTACTTTTGTGTTTATTGGATTTTTTTATTATTAAATTTAAATTGGTCTTTTAGATTTTTATCTGGCAGCTTAAAATTTTCAAATTTCAATAGCTATTTTCAATAACAATTCAATTCAAATTTTCCCATTTGTGTAGATAAAAGGATAATTTTTTTGATTGACAATAGCAACAAAACAAAAGCCATTAAAATCCCACACATAGAAAAAAACCAAAAGCCAGAAGTCCCATTTTTTATTCCTCATTAAAATACATTAACAAATCTGCATAGATTATATGTATACACTTTAAAAGAATGTGAGCACATTCATGAGCCAGTATTAAAATAACTTGATATAATTGTTGATTTGATGTTAACGTTGAATAGTGTGAGAAACTTTAAGATAATACAACTCTTGTGTTACCCATAGCAAAATATTTTGCATTACTTTAATTATATA
>NW_007794125.1:0-1571 GCF_000696425.1 Galeopterus variegatus | reverse complement strand
TATATTTCATTTGAGCCTCCCATGAGAAAATAAACATGATAGGTCATATGTTTATACCAAGCCCCACAAAAGTATAATATGCCCCCAAATGTATTCTGCATAATAAAATATATCAAGTTCACTGACTTTCAGTATAGTTTTTCCCACTTCATAGCCAGTGATTATCCTTTTGATTTTCAGTATTTATTTATATACTATGGGGACTTTTCTAATTCATCTCAAAATTCTTCATGCCTTTCCAAAAGGGTTGTATCATTTGACATTTTCTATTATAATACTTTATAATACAGTGTGCCCTCAAAATTTATTTTTTGTTTTATTTTTTAACTGCTTCTTACCAAATAATGTTTCTTATATTATGTTAATTTTTTTGAAATACCTGCCAAAAGTTTAATGTATCTTTTTCCTGATATTGTAAAGGCTACATAGTTATTATGACTTGAAGAAGTCATTTTGTTTGCTATTCTGTAGCATGGCAATTCAACTGGTGCATGAGGGAATATTTGTCTGTATAGATTTTTTTTCTTAAGATACTGGTGTTCTTTATCTACTCCCTCTCCTGTTCTCTATTATGACACTTAGTTTCTATCAATTATTTATTGCTATCATTAATAGTCGTTAATATATTTCTCAGCTGTTTCTCAGTTTTATGGAATGAGAAAGGTAACGTGGCTGGTTAAAAGAATGTAAATTAGGTAAAACCAGGCATTTTTTGAAAAGATAAAGTACAATGAAGGCTCCTCAGGGGATTTTCTGGTGCACTGCCTGCTGCCTGGCCTAATGGCCAGGTGAGTGATCTCCTGGTCAGCTTCCATACCTTTTTCCTGGGGATTATTAAGAGCTTGAGTTTGGGGGCTTCAGCAAATATTTCTCGGAACAATCCAGCAATAGTATTCATCAAGCTACATTCTTTTTATTATTGTAAAAAATAAATAAATAAAATTTACCATTGTAACTGTTTTTAAGTGTGTAGTATGGTAGTAGTAACTGTATGCATCTTGTACAACAGATCTCTAGAACATTTTCTTTTTGGATAACTGAAACTCCATACCTATTAAACAACAGCTCCTCTTGTCAAGCCATCTCTTGGCTCCTGAAAACCATGCGTCATTCTACTCTCTGTCTTTAATAGTTTGATTACTTTAGATACCTCATATAAGTGCAATTGTACAATATTTCTCTAATTGTGACTGGCTTATTTCAGTTAACATAATATCCTCACGTTTTATCCATATTGCAGCCTATGACAGGATTTCCTTTTTTTCTTATGGCTGAATAATGTTTTAATATATGTTTATGTCTCATTTTCTTTATCCATTCATCTGCCACGGACATATAGATTGCTTTCACATCTTGGCTACTGTTAATAATGCTACAATGAACACCGGTGTGCAAATATCCCTTTGATAACTGTTTTCAATTCATTTGGATATATGCTCAGAAATGAGATTGTTGAATCATATGGTAATTCTATTTTTAACTTCCACACTGGTGCACCATTTTACATACCCACCAACAACACACAAAGGAACCAATTTCTTCACATCCTTATGAACACAATTTTTAAAAAT
>NW_007794124.1:0-1571 GCF_000696425.1 Galeopterus variegatus | reverse complement strand
CATTTGCATCAATCATGACATAGAATCTGAAGGGTTTTGATTAAATAACCTGTTTATACAAGCAGTCCAGTCTTTCTATGGTCAAAGGAAGATATGATTGGTCATGGCATTATTTTAGTGCAACAACAATTAGTATGCCTATGTAGGTATAAATCTCTATGAATTATGTAAGAGCCCTGCAAAGTCAGACAGAATGCAGTGTAAGAAGCATGCCAAGTAAGAGTATCTCTTAACTGCCTAGATTGGATGGCAGGAGCCAGAATTTCCTACGCAATTTTAGGGAAGGCGTTATCATTTTTCTATATCATAACAATAACACCACCAAGTATATACTATTCTTGAAAGAGACTAGGAAATATAATAATCTCAAGACATAGAGGTGTTAAAAAGAATAGGCATTATTCTTATTTTACAAAGAAAAATCAAGACAAACAAAGTTAGTTATAGATTGAAACAGGTTATATTAGTAGAAACAGAAATCTCATCCAGATATTCTAGTTTTGAGGTTGTTTCACCCCACTAACTTTAATAGAGTTCAGGAGTTGTTGATAAGCTCATAGTTTTGCTGAATTTAATAAACTTAACTGCCAGTCCTTAACTTAAAGGAGAAAATGCCCATTATACACCAATGATAAAGAAAAGAAAAAAAGTATAGTGTTTTCTTATGCCACTTCAAAAATAATTTAAAATATGGCAGTAGGGTGCAAATCAGAAAAGCAATTGTTAGAATCATATACTTCTACATTCCTGTCTATACTGAATTTGCTTGAGACATAGTGTGTTCCCAAAGGGTTCTCTATTCTTTGAAGATGGTATGGAAATACTTTGTTTTATCATCAGAAGACTTGTAATCTAACAATCTCTAAACAGCCATAGACCTAAGCAGAAAATGAATTTGCCTTTTTTTTTAAATAGACCCATAATGTAACAGTTAAATATATTCTTAAAGACCAAGAAAGCTTATGAGCTAAAAATAGAGATTTACTTTGGAATCTGTTCTTCTAGTGTTAAATGCAGTGCTGATGTATTAGACAGTATTCTGAGATCCTAAATGCTGTAGAGGACACTAAATAACTGTGAAATATTTATCTGACCTGTATTATTACTAAAATTACTGAATTAGTGGCTACAAAGTATCATATAATACTGCCTAATCTATCGATCTTTAGAAATATCCTAAGGCAAAGTAATGCCTTCTTTTTTTGTTGTTTATTGGCAATCATAAATGTATTTAGAATACAATTTTTAAACTTTCATTCTTAGCTATTTAAAAATGCACCAATATAATAAATATGTATTTATTATGTATTTTAATATAGTTTCTATTATCCATATTTTTTTTCCCTCAGTTTTGGAAAACTATTACTTTGTTTGATTTAGCTACCCAAAAAAGTCTTTTCTTATCAACCTCTGCTTGATTTTTATCAGCCAAACATAATTTGTCTATTATTTAGCCCAAAAAAATATTGAGATGAATGAATGTGTAGGTAATGACATAAATTGCAAACTTTTCATTAAGCATCTTACATTTGATAAGATTTTCAAGATTTTTTTTTTTTTTTTTTTTTTTT
>NW_007794123.1:0-1571 GCF_000696425.1 Galeopterus variegatus | reverse complement strand
TTTTTTTTTTTTCTGTGTTCTTTTGCTTTCTGTTTAACGCTTGTATTTTATATCGATATAGACAGTGCTTTTCGTATAATTTATTATTTATTAGGTGTTATATAGCTCTCTGGGTTAATAGGGATTATTCTACCTTCATTGATATAGTAATGATAATCCAAACATAAATTTTAGGGTATAAACTATGGTTCAAAAGATATAATTAACATTTTATTCAAGGCATAATAACAAAATGTTGGGCAATGGATCCTCTATAACTACGTTCAATTTGAAATCCACAAAAAGCAACAATATGCATGGCGTTTCTCAGACATATGTTGAGGATCTCACAACTCTTTTTCAAGACATACCGAAAAACAAAAAAAGGTAGATTAAATATATCATAGTCAGGGACATAAGATATTTTTAAGGAGTATTATTAAATGTATTTTATAAGTTGTATATAAATGATTTTTTTTAAAAAATGACCTAGATTTCTATGCCAAATATAGTATTAATAAACATGATTATATTGGGGAAAAAAACTAATATACACTGGACTATATATATTTTTCATCTGAGTCAAAAACTCTCTGAGTGAGGTATTATTAATTTCATTATTTCAATACGTGAAGGAAAGGAGTTTCCAAACATAGTCTTCCCTGATTAGTAAAATACCAATAGGTGACAACAATTGGGTCATATGGAAATAAAATGGAAAATGGCCTCAAGAGTTTAGTTTCAGAAAAATCTATTTGGTGTACTTGCAGCATCTTCTGCACAACAGGTTTGTGGAAATTTCTTTGGAAGTTTATCACTAACTCTGGCCAAAATAACACTTGGGAAAACTTATTTCACGCAGTCCATTATGAAAATATGATGACAAAATGTCAGAGGGGACTGCAGAGACAGAAGAAAACTCTTGTAATTACAAACTATGTAATTACAATGTACTAAACAACCACTTTGTATTTCACATGTGAAGCAGATTAGATTACAAATATCTTAGAATGTCATGAACTGTCGCTCACCTCTAGAGTAGTGCAAATATTTTAGGAGAAATGCTGGATTAAAAAAAATTACAAATACAAACTAATAAATTAGATATCATGATCCACTCAAGAAATTCAGTATTATTACTTTGCATTTACATTAGATTTAGGCAGTTTAAAATTATAGTCAAAAAATTGCCATTTGGATTGAACTTTGTTCCTGAATAGAGGAACACAATATTTTTTGATCGAGACAAGTAAGTGATGCAGAAATATATTCTGGACTCTCATTTCCCCAATACTTCAGATTGCTTCTGAGAGCAGGTATGAAGACTATATCATACTGTGCTACAAGTTAGCTGCTAGTTCTGGCTTATAGGATAATGCTCCGCTGGTGACCAGTATGTTCATTTTACACATCAAATACTGTATATAGTTATAAGGTGTTAAATATATGATAATATGCTACATTTCATAATTTAATAAAATTCTTAATCTTAAAGAAGATAGGTTACTATTTTTTGTTTTTGTATTTTAAGCTGGCACATGCTACTTTGAGGTTTAATGTCTGTTATAGAAACATTGACAATGAAAAAAAAA
>NW_007794122.1:0-1571 GCF_000696425.1 Galeopterus variegatus | reverse complement strand
TCTCCAACTTTATTCTCATATTTTAAAATTGTTTGGGTCATTTTAGGTTCTTTGCACTTTCATATAAATTTTAAAATCCACTGTCATTTTCTACAAAAACTCTGATGTATTTTATTTATGAAATGTGAATAAATAGAGCAAAATTGCAAGAAATTACTTTAACAATCTTGAGTTTTCCAATTGGTAAGCATGATATGCTCATCTCTTTTAATTAGTTTTTAAAATTTTTATTAGAAATGCTTTAATTTTATTGTATAGTTCTTAAATATATTTTGATAACTTTATCCCTACATATTTTATATTTTGATGCTATTATAAGTTACATATTTTTATTTCCTACTTGAACTTAATCATTGATGGTATATTACAAAATGACATAATTTTTATATATTGACCTTCAAGACTGCAACACTGCTAAACTAGTTTGTTTTTTCTAACACCTTTATTGTATACTTTTAGGCTTTTACCCATGTACACATTTATCATCTACACATAGGCAGCTTTATTTCTTTTACAACTTCTCATCTTTTTATTTATTTATTTTTTGTTCTGTTAAACTGGCTAGAACTTCTAATACAATATTGAATAGAAGTGTTAAAGTGGACATTTCTACTTTTTCTAAATCTTATGGGGAAAACATGAAGTTTTTCATCTTTAAGAATGATGTTTATTGTAAAAATCTTAAAATGTGTACTTATATTTCCCACATTCTGTCCTTCGTACTATTACTGACATACAATATTATTTTTATGTTATAAATCCCATTAATGTCATTTTTCTACTTTATACTGTCAATAATCTTTTTAAAAATTTAATATAATAAAAAAGAGGAGTTTAAAAAATATATATTTATTCATATATTTGGCATTTGAGGTTCTCTGTGCTTACGTTTTTGAAGACACCAATGATTTAATAGAACATAACAGTTGTAAAAGGATACATAACACAGTAAATTTTATTGAATCAAATGGTCAACCACTTGGGAGATAAGATATTATAACTACCTCAATCCACATACAAACAAAAGAAACTTTAGGTTGGTTAAATTTCTAAAAGTAAAATATAATAATCAATTTAATATTCATATCATGTTTATGGAGACATGTAAAATCTTTTTATATTCATAAATTTAGGATGAGGAAATCCTTTCTAAGATATCAAAAATTCAGAAACCAAAAAGGCAGTCTGACAGGTTTGATTAGGTAGATTGAAAACTGTCTACATGGTAAATTATCCATGAATAAATTTCAAAATAATCAATGAACTGAAAAATCTTGTAAGACAAATGTAACAGAATTAGCTTAATTATTCATAATATAAATGGAGCTCTACATACCTACCAAAAATAGTTCTAATAGTGAAATATGTGAAGCATATGAACAGGCAATTTAAAGAAGAAATGAACAAAATATCAACCTCACAGGGAGGTTAAGATGCAAATCAGCATAGTATACCTTAAAACAACAATGTGAAATATTTTTTATCCAAATGTTTTGCAAAATTTAACCTAATTTAATGGAATCACAAAGTTTTAAATAATCAGCTTTGAAATACATGAGGAAAAAAATTTT
>NW_007794121.1:0-1571 GCF_000696425.1 Galeopterus variegatus | reverse complement strand
TATAAAATTAATAAAAAGGAAAAGTGTTACCTGTAGGATTAATCATCGTGAAAAATAAAACTGAAGGCCACCTTACAATGACTAGAAGGGATCAGATAATTACTAGATGATTTTATTCATTCAAAATTTCACCAAGTTGTATACATTAAATATGTACAGCTTTCTATATGTTAATCATACCTCAACAAAATGGTTTAAAATTTTATATTGCATTTGTTTAAACAGTGGCATTATTTCTCAAAACACAAAGATTCAAAGTAAAAGTCATATAAGAATTCAGAGCTCACAGTATGATACGTTCTCCCAGCCTCTTAGTTCTGACACTTCAGAGTGTCTTTGATGCTTTCTCCTTCTAACAGTGTGTACCATCTCTTCCGTTGCCAAATATTTCTTACTTAAATGTCATTGATTTTCACATGGAATATAGTAACAGCAGACTTTCACTGAGTGTTTGCTTGCTACACATTAGTCATGTGATATATCAGTTTTTTATCTGAGTTGGTAAATGAAACAGATACATTGAAGGACTGGATATGAGATTCCAAGTATGTCTGCTGGGCTCCAAAGTCCAAGTTTTTCAGTCCTAGGGGCCCAAACTCACTACTCTACAGGGTTTATTGGGGAAATTGTAAATGTCTGGGAGAAGATACAGAACAGAGTGGAAAAAAAGTGTTGCTGACCAAAAAGGCATGCATGTCAAATTTTGAACAGTACTCCGTAGGTGATACAAGTGTATTGAATAAGGTGAAAGGGCACTTTTAAAAAAATTTGTTTTTGTTTTTGTTTTATTTTTTCCTTCAAGAAGCTTCTGAACTAAGAAGTTTATGAATGGAGATTGAAAGTGACCTCCAGGTATCATAATATATTGTAACAGAGGACAAGATATTTACAACATGTGGCAAAAGCAGTGTTACAAAGGTTCAAAATGGGGCAGGTGGTTGCAGGTAGCAGAAAGATGCCATGGATCAGGGAACATTCAATAGGAAAAGGAATAGGCATGGGTCATATTCACACTGGCTGGGGAGGGTGGGGTGCGGAGAGCAAAAAGCATTCAAAAAAAGCAGGAACAGAGGTTAAGTCTCACATCTAACCAGAAACTGTGCTTGTTGTTGGGTATAATGATAAGTAAGTCTCAGTTTCCTGCCCTTGGGGAGCTCATAATCTGTTGTGAAAAACAAATGTGCAAACAAATTACTTTGATAATAGATCACTGTAAGAAAAGAGCTATACATAAAGGGCTAGAAACTAGATGGGGGAAAAAAACCCTAGTGATTAGGTATAGACAAATAATATAGTCTTTGTAGGTTCTAACCTATCTGACACCAAAACTCATGCTCACGATTGGGTGGGTTAGATTCCCAGCTCTACCACTTGCTAAGCTATGTTATCGTGGATAACTTAAATAAGGGACTGCCTAAAGGTAGGAAGGTGAGGAATTTACTGCTTTATTTAAATTTAGTCTTTGAGATGATTGGGGTGGGCTGGGAGCAGGGACCAGAGCAAAAACACGGAACATATATATGCTTGTTAGTTCAATTTAGTATAGCATTGTGTCTTAAAAGGATCATTCA
>NW_007794120.1:0-1571 GCF_000696425.1 Galeopterus variegatus | reverse complement strand
TTTTCTAAAAAATTGAAGAGAAAGGAACACAGTCCAACTTATTCTATAAGGCCATGATTAGTCCGATATCAAAAGCAAAGCTATCACAAGTAAAAAAAAACTAAACTGCATACTAATATATTTTAATAACATAGATGCAAAATTTCTCAACAAATGCTAACAATCTATATTTAGCAATATGTAAAAAGGATTATACACCACGACCAAGTGAGAATTATCCAAGGAATGCAAAGTTGAGTCAACGTATGAAATTCAATCAACATAATAAACCATATTAAAAGAATAAAGGACAAAACTACATTGACATCTCAATAGATGCAAAAAAAGCATTTGACAAAATCCAACACCCTTTCATGATCTAAGCACACAACAAACTAGGAATATAACAGAACTTCATCAAGATGATAAAAGCTATCTATAAAAAACATACAGCTGATAGTATATTATTCATGAAGAACTGAAATCTTTCCCCTAAGATCAGAAATGAGATAAGGATGACTACTCTCTCCACTTTTATTCAACACTGTACCAAAGGTACTAGCCAGGGTAGTTAGAGAGGAAAATGATATAAAAGGAATCAAGGTCAGAAAAGAAGTAAAAATATCTATATCTGTGGATGACATGACCTTGTATAAAAAAACCCTAAGGAATACACATACACACACAAAATAACTATTACAGCTAATAAAACATGTTCAGTAAGGTGGCAGAATATAAAATTAACATATAACAATTAGTTGTATTCCTTGATACCAGCAATAAGCAATCTGAAAATGAAATTACAGAATCAATTACATTTACAATAGCACCCCAAAATAATAAAATACTTAGGAATAAACTTTATAAAGCTTGAAACTTGTATGCTGAACTATAAAATATATATAAAGAAATTAAAGATGATATAAATGGACAAAAAGAAGTACCATCCTCGTGAATTAGAAGGTATTTAAACAACTGTTACTAAGAAAGCAATATTATACAAACCGATTTACAGATTCAACACAATCCTGATGAAATTCCAGGTGTAATTTTTTCCAAAAATTGTCAAGTTGATCCTAAAATTCATATGAAAATGCAAGGGACCAAGAATAGCTAAAACAATCTTGTAAAAGAGAATAAAGTTGGAGGACTAACAATTCCTGATTTCAAAACTTCCTGCAAAAGCTATAATAATCAAAACAGTGTGATATTGGCAAAAGGACAGATGTACAGATCAATGGAATAGAATTAAGAATCTAGAAATAAATCCACAGATTTACAGTCAGTTGATTTTTAACAAAGGTGCCAAGAAACTTCAATAAGAAAAGAACAATCTATTAAACAAATGGTGCTGGGACAACTGAATTTCCATAGGTAAAATAATGTATTTGGATACGCTTCTTCACACAAAATACAAAAATCAACTCAAAATGGATCAATAAACTAAATGTAAGTGCCAATACTATAAAACTCTTAGTAAACATAGGTATAAATCTTTATGACCTTGGACCTGGCAATGTCTTCTTAGATACGACATCATATACACAAGCAACAAAAGAAAACAGACAAATTGGATTAAAGTGAGGAAAAAA
>NW_007794119.1:0-1571 GCF_000696425.1 Galeopterus variegatus | reverse complement strand
CATCCCTATATAGGGATCCGAATCCGTGGCCTTCGTGTTATCAGCACCACACACTCCCAAGTGAGCCATGGGCCAGTCCTACAATAATTTTTCTATCTGCCCTTTTCCCACTACTAATCCCATAGTTATGTATAAGAGTAATTAGAAAAGTTCAGGGCAAGATTCATATTATCTTTTAATTCTATTTTTCTTCAAACATTTTGAAGTACCCTTGCATTACTATGAAATCTGATTAAACAGTTTAATACCTTCCTTTAAATACTCAGACACCACTAACAGATTAACTTTCTTAAAATATCTTCTTTTAAATGACCATGAATCTTTCAGAAGTTCCCACTGCCTCTGAAATATAAAGTTCAAAATCAGGGCTGGCCAGATAGCTCAGTTGGTTTGAGTGTGGTATCGTAACACGAAGGTCAAGGGTTCGGATCCCTGTACCAACGAGCCACCGAAAACAAACAAACAAAAAGCAAAGCCTTCCACAATCCACAATAAACACAGACATCTAAATCTCTCTCTAGACCAACCAAGTCAACAGATGAAATAACTCATTGTCTAGTGTGTGCTTAAGCAATCAGCAAATGTTACTTGTCACTTGCTGGATGGAAAAGGCAGGGCCTCTGGAAAGCATTGGAAAGACAGTTTTGAGACAGTCCCAAATCTCTAGAAGTTTACAGTATGATAAATGAGAGCCAAACATGGACAAAGAAGGCTAACATTAGAAGGCATCTGTCCTGTGAGCCAGATCATAAACATACGCAGTGTTCAGAGGAGGGCCAGAGAAAGGGCTTAAACCAGGCCTTCATTAAATATATAAATAAATTCTTAAGTAGTTTGGTCTTCAACTCCACTTAAAGTTAGAATGAACACTGTTAGAGAGGCCTTGTTCATTTCAACATCCACTAAGCACAATGTGCTGAACAGAAACTAAGTATTCTACATGAAATAGGAGTAAAGGGCAAAACTTTTTTTGCTCATAAGCCAGTCTCTCTCCAAGTATACAATTAGGATCAGACGCATAACAGGCATTCAAAACAATAAAAGAATAACAGAATTTTGCTAGTAGTTTGTTGGGGGCCTGAAACTTTACACCCCTTTTTGTGAGACCGCTTTTTTTTGACAATTTGTTTAGATGGCTATGCTTTACATAACTGCCTTGAAATTTTTATGCCAGAAACTGATTGCTTCTGGCTATGCAAGTTAATTTGCAAGTGACTTTTTATTCTTCATTAGAAACTGTTTAACCATAAACATTTTGGGTGGCAACCTTTACTTTAAATGTTCTGTTTTTGTTTTTCCTTAAGATATTATTATATCTTTACATTTTAAACCCTTTGCAGCATGCCTGTTTTTTTTTATATAAGATGTAACCTAAAAATTAATAAACGAGACTTAATCAGAATACTGTCTTGTCTCAATTTCTCGTGTCTCTTGTCCCATCCAATTCCCACTCCCCCCTCCAGGGTCTGCGTTGAATATCCCGCGGGTCGGAACATTTTTGGCGCCCAAGGTGGGGCCTGGATACGGGGGACAAAGTGAGGAAGAAGGCGCATAGGAGGGTCGACCACTGA
>NW_007794118.1:0-1571 GCF_000696425.1 Galeopterus variegatus | reverse complement strand
TTTTTTTTTTCCTTTTTGTCTTTTTTCGTGACCGGCAATGGATCGCAACCCTCAGTGTTGCACCCGCACCGGACCGGGACCGGCAACGGGATCGCAACCCACGGTGTTGCTCCCACACCTCGCTCAGCCAGTGAGCGGCCAGTCTGTATATGGGATCCGAACCCTCGGTGGGAGCGCCGCCACGCTTCCCAAGTGGTGCACTGTAGCAGTGTGCCACCGGGCCGGCCCCATATTTAATTTTTAAAAATACACATCCTGGCATAAAGCTGGCAAATAAGGCAAGCATAACCATCATTCCCATTTTTATAAGTGAGGAAACTGAGTGTCAGAGAGGTTAGGTAACTTGCCCAAAGCCTCGCAGATAGAAATAGACAAAGTCAGGACTCAAACCCCATTCTAGCCATTCTGAAATTCATGTTTTTATCCCCTATACTATGGATTTCTTTTCCCTTCTCCATCACACAAATATATTTGAGGTTTGTCATAGAAAATCTGGCACATAAAACATTGATCTACCATTAAGGGATAGGACTTTTACTACTTTGTTTCTTTTAAAGAAAACAACGATTATTTTGAATTAATCAATACATCTGTACCATCTTGGAGCCAGAAAAAGAAGTAAAGAGGAAATGGGACTATCATGTTGTTTTGCACATGCTCCCTCATTCCCTCCTGATGACAACCAACAAGTTAGGTGGTAGCATTCCAGTTCCATAGCCGAGGAAACCAGAGGCTCAGAAAGATGAATATAAAAAAGCATCGACCAAAAAACAGAGCTTTCAATGGCAAGCAGAAAAGCAAAATGTGCATATTGCATCAAAACAATGTATCTGGAATAGCTTCCAAGTATAATTTGCAAATTAGTTTTACAGCCCCAGGTAAATACTAAAAGATGAGGCTTTGGAAAAGCTGCTTGTGTGTTTGCTGCAAGAGCATGGAGGCAAATAACCCCTCTGGGGACTGGGGAGGAAAAGAACTGGAAAGTCATTTGTTCTTTTGCATTCATTCATTTAATAAATATACTATTTATTAAGGGTCACCTATTTGAGTTCTGGAGTGAATGTTGGGGTACAGCTGGAAATAAGCCAGACACAGTCCCTGCCCTCATGAAGCTTTCAACCCAACAGGAGAGCAGGCATGAAACCAGTAATCACTGGTCAGCACCCACATACTCGAGCCCAGCCCCCACCATCAGGCGAACAGAAATCCTGTGTGAGGCTCAAGCAGGCAGCACTGTGCTCCTAAGTTTCCCTGGGTCCCTATCTGGAAGCTGCCACAGCCCTGCAGCAGTCTGGTGGCCCGTCTCTCTCCCCCACTGGGTTTCCAGCAGCCCTGATGTTGCTGGGAGCCTGTCCATCAGAGTTCCTGTCGCAAGGGAAATTGAATCCAGGGGCTCTTTCTAGTCGTGTTTGCTCACTTTTTTCTTAGCATGATCTTTGGTTTCATTATATTTAGGTATTTCTTTTATTTACCCATGCACCAAGAAAAAAAAAAAAAAAAAGGAAGGTGCCTCTTTAAACCAAGCGTGAAATGTATTAGGAACCTAAAGTTGAGAATAATGGGCTTTTTTT
>NW_007794117.1:0-1571 GCF_000696425.1 Galeopterus variegatus | reverse complement strand
TATATATATATATGTATACCTCATTAAAAAATCCATTCATCCATTGATGGGCACTTCAGTTGTTTCCATATCTTGTCTACTGATTGCAATTCTTTCGGATATATTCCAAGAAGTGGGATTGCTGGATCGAATGGTTAATTCTATTTTTAGGTTTTGAGGAACCTTCCTACTGTTTTCCAAAACAGCTGAACTAATCTACAGTCCTACCCACAGTGTACTGGGGTTCCCTTCTCACTACACCTTGCCACTTTGTTTTCTTTCACCTTTCTGATAGCGGCCAATCCAACAGGTGTCAGGTCATATCTCACCGCGGTTTTAATTTGCATTCCTCTGGTGATTAGAGATGTTGAGCCTTTTTTCATATATCTGTTGACCATTTGTATGTCTTCTTTTGAGAAATGTCTATTCAGGTCCTTTGCCCATATTTCAATAAAATTATTTGTTTTACTGTTATTGAGTAGTTTAAGTTCCTTGGATATTTTGGATATTAGCCCCTTATTCTATGTATGATTTGCAAATATTTTCTCCCAATATGTGGATTGTCTTTTCACTCTGTTAATTGTCCCTTTGCTATGCAGAAGCTTTTTAGTTTGATGTAATCCTATTTGTCTATTTTTGGGTTTTTTTTGCCTGTGTTTTTGGGGTCATATCCAAGAAATCAGTGACCAGATCCATGTCATGACTTTCATTTCTAACAATTTCCTATATCATTTATTCCAACTATTATTTTATATTTATTAATCACATTAACTAGTTCACCATCTAGCTATCTTGGGTACTTAGAGATTGGCAGGTTGAGATTAAGAGATCTTTTTCTGCTTTTCATAGTTGTTTCTCAAATAGCTATATTGTGACCACACAGCAGACAACCAACATTGTGAAGGAGTCTTTCTAGGGATCCTAGTCTCTCTACCTACCCTGATCACTGCTTCACAACTGCCCCAATGAATGAGGAGGATCTCAGTTTCTTTGCTCAGTACTAAATGAGATCTTAGTTGTAGTGTAAAGTTACCAGTGTAATTGGCCAGGTAAAGGAAATAGTGGTCATAGGATGGACTAGGCAGCTCCAGAACAGATGAGAGAAAGGTGAGAAAAGGCTTTCCATGCCTAAGGTAGAACAAAGAAAACATCAGAGCTGTTCCTTGAAGACATCCCAAGAGCTGTGGATGACTCACACAAAGTCTGTTGGAGCAGTGCTCATGGAGAAAACTTCTGAGGCTAGTGCAGGAGCAATGGGCAGGTCTGCTGTTATCCATTGCATTCCAGGGCGGCACATAGAGATCTAGCAGGGCCAGACGGATAGGGAAGTGCTGGGTCCTCCTTCAGCAAAATTAGTGGTGTGGATGTGATAGTAATATGACATGGTGGATCCTTGGCTTCAGCCCTATCTTGACAGCTTGATGTTAGTGGTAGATGGAGAACCAGGCTCTCCCCTATGTGGTCAGGAAGCTGAGATCTAAACCTTAGAGTTAAATCTGTAAGTCAGGACAATCTGGGAGAAGGATATATTACATCAGCTTTTCTGATGCCAGTCCTTCCCTTGGCATATTGTGTTTGGGGTCTAAGCTTTG
>NW_007794116.1:0-1571 GCF_000696425.1 Galeopterus variegatus | reverse complement strand
TGTCGGATTTTGCTATCAAGACCAAATAATGGCCTTCTAGAACATGTTTGGAGCATTTCCTCTTTTTCTGTTCTCTGAAAATATTTGAATAATATTGAAATAATCTGTTCATTGAAAATTTGGAGAACTTGCCTGTAAGATGATCTGGAATTGGAGTTTTCTCAGTAAGAAAATTTTTATTTAACTACAGTTTCAATGTATTAAGCACTTCTTGGTTTCTGTAGGTTTTCTAACTCATTTTGAATCAATTTGTAGGTTACATTTTCTTGATTTTGTCTATTTTGTATTCATTTTAAAATTAATAGGTAAAACGTTCTTCATAAGATTCTTTTATCTTTCTATCCTCCACTGTATCTATAGTTCCTTTTTTTCATTTGTAGTGTAGTTTTTTTTTTGCACGTTCTCTCTTCTTGCTTCAGTTGTCCCAAAAGCTTCATAAATCCTCTCTGGTTCATAGATTTCTGCCTTTAGCTTTATTATTATTATCATTATTATTATTTTTTGCTTTTGTTTTCTTTTGGTTTATTCTGTTGAGATTCTTCTCCCTTTTTTAAAACTTCTTAACTTGGGCACATAATTCATTATTTTCAGCCTTTCCTTCTTCCTAACATAAATATTTAAGACTATAAATTTCCCTTATAAGTACTACATTGGCTGCTTCCATAGGTTTTGGTAGGTAGTACTTTTATTATTTCAGTTCTGAGTATTTTTAATTTCTTTATGGTTTCTCCTTTTACCTCTGAGTGATTTAGAAGTATTTTTAAATTTCTAAATATATGAAGTTTTAAATTTACACTTTTGTGAAGGAGTTTTAACTTAATTGTATTGAGGTCAGAGAACAGATATTTGATATCACTTCCTTGAAATTTCTTGAGACCTGCTAGTACATGATCAATATTCGTAAATATTCCATGTATGCTTGAGAAAAACATGTATTCTGTAAGTATTGGGTAAAAAGTTGTGTGTATGTTCACTAGATCATCCTTGTTAATTATATCATTTGAATAGTCTATATTTTAATAGTCTTTTGTCTGATTGACATATCAGTAATTGAGAAAAGTATATTATCATTGGTCTTTTAACTCCCTGAAATTATATCAATTTTTGCTATATATATATATATATAATTGATATAATTTTTTACAATTTTTGCTATATGTATGTGTGTGTGTACATATATATGTATAAAATGAAAAGTACAAAATAAGTTTAGGATCGTTGCATCTTCTTGATGAATTGAAGCTTGTACCATTATGTAGTGATCATCTCTAGTCCTAATAATTCTTTTGTCTTAAAAGCTGTTTTGGGGCCTGCCTGGTGGTGCACTCGGTAGAGTGCAGCGCTTGGGAGCGTGGCGGTGCTCCCGCCGAGGGTTTGGATCCCATGTGGGGACCGGTCCGCTCACTGGTTGAGTGCGGTGCGGATGCAACACCGAGGGTTGCGATCCCGTTACCGGTCACGAAAAAAGACAAAAAAGGAAAAAAAAAAAAGCTGTTTTGTCTGATGTTACTGTGGTTGACTCAGCTTTCTTTTAAGCAGTTTGCATATCTTTTAACATCCTTTTACTTTCG
>NW_007794115.1:0-1571 GCF_000696425.1 Galeopterus variegatus | reverse complement strand
GTGAGGTGCGGGTGCAGCACCGAGGGTTGCGATCCCGTTGCCGGTCCTGGTCTGGTACGAGTGCGACACTGAGGGTTGCGATCCATTGCTGGACATGAAAAAAGACAAAAAGGAGAAAAAAAAAAAAATGAAGATAAAAATGATCTATTATTTGATCACCCAGAGAATAACCATTGTAAGGATTTTGTTTCGGACTCTCATAATTTATTTTTTTAAGTACTCAGACGTGTACTAATATTTTTTTGAGACCGGCCACACCGCGCTCAGCCAATGAGCGCTGTGAGCACACCGGTCATCCCTATATAGGATCCGAACCTGCGGCGGGAGCGCTTCCACACTCCCAGCGCCGCACTCTCCCTAGTGCGCCACAGGCTCGGCCCAGACGTGTACTAATTTTTGATAAATATTGTGGCCTGCATTCCATACAGTTCCATAACCTGCCTTTTTACTCAACAATGTATTATAATTATATTTCAATAATCAATGTTCTTATCACATTTATTATGATTTATGTATTCTCTAGCAGAGTTATTTGGTCTCTTTTACAATTCCATATATATATTGAATACACTTATTTTCCTTAATTTTATTTTATCCAGTAATATAATTATTTATTCACATAGTTGATTCTAATATTAAATTGTAAGCTCTTTGAAGACAAAGACTACATATTTTCAACTTTATATCTCACTGAGCACAGCTGAAAAACATTAAGTTTGCTTCAGACACAAAGGCTGAAATTAAAAACAATCTTCTTTTAATCCTGTTCTCAAGCCTCATTAGTACATTATTCTTAAAGAGTGAGGATCACAAGGAAGTTTGGTTATTAAAGCACCAAAGAAACTGAGTTTTTGTCCTGTATTACAAATTAGACCTCTTTGATCTAGTCCAACCTTTGTAGAAAATGGAACTAATTTCAGAGAATTTAAGTGGTTGGTCAGGCCAATTGAATAGTTATTAACTAACTCTAATTGGAATGAACAAAGAATACTGCAAAATGTGTGCCAAATCTTGCCTTATGTATATATATTTTTTCTGATGGAGGGGGTTTATATACTCATATACACACACATGCACACACACATTAGGTCTAAGAACTCAAAACACTTAAAAAATCACTGATCCATATTATCCCAAACATTTTACACTCAAAAGGTAAACCTATCAATTAAGAGAGTTTGTGCTGTGGAGATTTTTGTTATTGTTGTTTGCTTATTTTATTATTTTTCCCTAAATGATAGTGTGTTGACAAAAAAATTCCTCTGGATCAAGTCAAAGTAATGTCAAATTTTGCAATTTTTAATTTAATTTTGTGTTATTTTAAGAAAAACCACAGTGATGTGTTGCACTTGCAGAGGGAGAGAACAGGCCTATGGTTGCTGGGGGTGGGGGACAGGGGAGAGAGCGAGGTGGGTTGGGGAGAGGTCGGGTTGTGGACATAGGGAATAATTGCAGTTTGAGGTTGTGGGCATGCTGATAGTATTGGTCTGATCACTACATCTTGGGCACAGGCTCTGACAGTCAGCTCTGTGCCCCATGAACATGTATAATCAATCAAAAAAATAATAATA
>NW_007794114.1:0-1571 GCF_000696425.1 Galeopterus variegatus | reverse complement strand
GTCTGTGGTCAGCTGGTGGGTTGCTTGGTATCTGGATAATTGAGTATGTTCTCACTCACAGATTTGGTGATGGACAGCTTGTCACCTGGCATGCCTTAATTCTCCAAGTGGTCTCTCATTATCCAAGAGAATAGCTCAGGCTCGTCATTACTAGTATACTTACCTGTCTACCCTCCATATCTCTTACATTCTCTTGTATATATTTTCATCTTTCTTATCTCTAAGTTGTATTTGCAGGGGGTTTTTTTGTTTGTTGGTTGGTTTGTTCTTTTCTAGTTCATCAAGTCTTTCTTTGGCTCTTGTCTGTTTTCCCAAATCTATCTTGGGGTCTTTAAGATCATTTTACTGCTTCTTTCTAGAATTTTCTTGGTTCTTTTCCAAATCTGAACCACCATTATTTGTAATTTTCTCTTCCATGCAGATATTTACAAACTTTTCATTTATTTGTATGTGTGTGTGCATCAGCTTTTTTTTTTTATTGCTGTATAACAAAATACTACAAAGCTTAATAGCTCTAAAAAAATCATGTGTCATGCTCGTGTATCATGGGGAGGCTGGAGTTTGGCTGATCTGAGCTGGGCTCAACTGGGAAGATGTGTTTCAGGCTGTGATAGTTCGGTCTATGGCTGTATATCTCCCTACAGGTCTGTGGGTCAGCTGGAGTGACTGTTCCACCCATATGCATCTCATACTGTTTGAACCAACTAGCAAGCAAAGGCAAGTTCTCATGCTGATGGCAGAGGTGCAAATGGGTAAGAATAAGCATGCAAGGCCTATGCTTAGAACTGCTTTGCTATCAATTTTGCCTCAGTCTACTGGCCAATGAACTCAAAGGGCCAAACCCAAAGTCAAGGGGATAGGGAAATACACTCAATCTCTTTAGTGAAAACAACCAAAAGTCACTTGGCCAAAGGTGTAGATGTAGGAAGGGGGTGAATAATTGTGACCAATAATGCAATATGCAATAAATATAATTATTTTATAATCTATATCTGATAATTCCAATTAATATTTTAATGGCCGATTTTTGGTAATTCCAATAACCTGAAGTCTTTAGAAGAGTGCGTCTGTTGTCTTTTATTTCTGAAGGTTTTGCATGTGGCTGGTTTACTTTCACTGTGTGATAGTCATTGTACTTGAACTAATATTTGTAGCGTAATTTCAATCCTGGGATGAGTGTGCCTTCCTCCAGAGAGCAGTACCGGGATGAGTGTGCCTTCCTCCAGAGAGCAGTACCTGCTTAGGGGCTCCATAACCAAATTGAAGACTTGTGATGGTCTGAATAACCAGGTAACATAAATAAGATCTGCAAGTCTAAACTATGGGTTGGTTTATTTCTCACTGTTAGAGGTAAAAACTTTTGAGGTTCCATCTTAAAATCAAGTCGTGTTTTACCTGTTATCCTTTTGGATGTGTACAGACTTTTTCTTTTATGTAAACCATAGCTTAGTTAGTTCTACAGATTTTTTCTTTTTCTGGTAAATGCCTTTGTAGCAAAAATGGCTTTGACTGTTGGACTTGTCTATTTGAGTTCTAACTTTCCACTAGAGTTTTTCTAAATAATCCCTCAT
>NW_007794113.1:0-1571 GCF_000696425.1 Galeopterus variegatus | reverse complement strand
AGCCTGATTAAGCCACTGATGTTTAGTCTGAGAACCTAAACACCTTTTGCACATTTTTTTTCAATTGGACAAGCTTCAGACTAGTGCTTTAAAAACACACTTTGGAAGCCAACCTATTTTTCTTTTAAAGACTTTTCCTTTTTCCATTTTTACTGAGGTATAATTGACAAATAATAATTGTATATATTTACAACATGTTTTATATATGTATACATTGTGAAACAAGTGCCACAATCAAACAAATTAATATTTCCATCACCTCATATTTTTTGTGTGTGGTGAGAACATTTAAGATTTAGTCTTTTAGCAATTTTCAAATACATAATACATGATTAATAATTATAGTCACCAAGTTGTAAAATAGATCTCCAGAATTTATTCATTCTTACTGAAACTCTGTATCCATTGACCAACATATTCCTACCACCCTCTAGCTCCTGACAACCACCACTTCTGTAAGTTTCACTTTTTTTCTAGAATTAATTTTAACATAATTGATTATACATGTTTGTGGGGTACAGAGTTTAATATTATACCTGTGTCCAATGCGAGAGGTTCAAGATAATTGCCATGTTCTTCATTACAAAATATAATCATTCCTACTGCCCGTTAACCAATTTCTCACTAGTCCCTGTACTCCCCATTTCCACAACTAGTAACCATAGCTCTGTTCTCCCCTTTTGAAAGTTCAATACATTATTGTGATTATTCTTTCCTTCCTTTCTTTCTTTCCCTCTTTATCTGCCTGATTTGTTTCACTTAATGTAATTTTCTCCAAGCTCATCCACACTGCTGCAAATGGCAGAATTTCATTCCTTTTTATATCTGTATAGTATTCTCTTGTGTATACGTAGCGCATTTTCCTTATGCAGTAATCTACCGATAGACAGTTAGGTTGATTCCATATCATGGCTATTGTAAATAGAGTTGCAATAAATATGGGAATGCAGGTATCCCTTCGACATGATTTCCATTCCTTTGGATATACACCCAGCCAGTGGGATTGCTGCTTCATATGGTAATTCTGGCTGTAGTTGTTTGAGAAACCCCCATACTGATTCAGTGGGATTGCTGCTTCATATGGTAATTCTGGCTGTAGTTGTTTGAGAAACCCCCATACTGATTTGATGGCATAAAATCAGACACATAAACCAATGGGACAGAATAAAGAACCCAGAATTCAGTCCACAATGGCTATGCTAATTTATAGTCCAGCCAACAGTGTCGAAGGGTTCCCCTTTCTCCACATCCTCACCATTAATTATTCTCTGTCTTTTTGATAATAGCCAATCTAACTGTGGAGAGATGATATCTCAGGGCAGTTTTGATTTGTATTTCAATGATGGCTAGTAATACTGAGCATATTTTCAATATAGTCAGCCATTTATATGTCTTCTTTTGAGATATATCCATTCAGCACCTTCACCCATCTTTTTATTGAATTATTTGTGGTTTTTTACTGTTAATTGTTTTGAGTTCTTTGTATATTCTGGATATTAATTTCTTGTCTAATGTATAGTTTGCAAATACTTTCTCCCATTCTATAGGCTGTCTTCTCACTCTATTGGTTG
>NW_007794112.1:1228-1571 GCF_000696425.1 Galeopterus variegatus | reverse complement strand
GGGAGCATGAAGGGGGCTTTTTGCCTTTAGCCTTGGGACATTGGCTTTTAAAATGACCTTGTCTTCCGCTACCAAAACATTGTCCCATGAAGGGTGGGGAAGTATTGTTTCCTGAGCGGATCAGGGCAGCAAATGCCTTAAAGGCTTCGGTTAACTTTTTTTTTTTTGTCTTTTGTCTTTTTCAAGGCTGAGGATAAAGTCCCGGCCTCGGCAACAGCTTTTTTTTTTTTTTTTTTTTGCTTTTACAACGTTGACCGGATAGGCCTGAGGGGCCACTTCCCCTCACGGGCTGTGACGGCTGGGGGTTCCCAGCGAGCCATGACAGGGAAAACTTGCGGCTCTT
>NW_007794112.1:0-228 GCF_000696425.1 Galeopterus variegatus | reverse complement strand
GGGTAGGGGCATAGGTATCACTCACTGGCTCAGGGCCTTGCATTGGCAGCCTTGTTTCCTTTCTTCTCTCATCGAACTGCGCCCAATCCCTTTCTGCCCCTTCCTGATGCTCGGGACGGAAGCAAAGCTTTAGGGCAGCGATGGTTGGGTAGAACCCTAAGGGGGGATCTAGCCCGTGACTAATCTCATTCTTTCTGGCCAGGGTCTGAACCCGGTCCCAAGTCTCAT
>NW_007794111.1:0-1571 GCF_000696425.1 Galeopterus variegatus | reverse complement strand
CCCATGCAGGGTCACACCTCAGCATCTGTCCCTCTACCTGGAATGCCCTTCTCTTCCCTCATCCTGTTTGCTTGGCAAACTCCTGCTTATCTTTCAAGACCTACTGAGCTGTTTTCCCCAAGCCCATTTAAATATCTGGGGCTCCCTGAGGGCAGGTCCTGTGTTCAAGCAACTTTCCTGTCCCTACATCCTGCCAGCAGCCTAGTTCAGAGCAGACTCTCTGCTGCCAGCAGACTAAATCAGTCCGCTCTGCTCTTCCCCTCAGTTCATTCCCAGCACTGACCCTTTCCAGAAGGCCCTGAGAGAAGAAGAGAAACGCCGGAAGAAAGAGGAGAAGAGGAAGGAGATCCGAAAAGGCCCGAGGATCTCAAGAACCCAGTCTGAGTTATAGCCCTGGTTCAGCTCAGGGCTCAAGGGACCAGGAAGAGGCCAGTCAGGAGGAAGAGGAGGAGGTCATGTGGTTGTGGTGTAGTGGCATCGGGCCATGGCGGTGAGCACCAGCCCCTTCCAGATGGGGAGGCCACATTTGCTTGGCCCCCAGGAGCTGGATCTGAGCCCCTGCTGAAGGAACTGAGCCTCAAGGGGCTGGATCTCCTCCCGGGGCATCCCTGGAGGGTACGCCAAGGGGGCCTTTTGAGGACACTGTGCTGCAGACGTGACTCTGTGGAGACTGCTGAGGGAGGCAGGAAGGGGCCCTCCTGGTAGGTTAGGACTGCTGCCCCTCTGGCTGCTGCCTTTTGTGGGGAAGCAGCAGAACCAGGATCTGAGCCACAGCTGAAGGTGCAATGCCTACTGTGGGCCCCACTGTGTCACTGAGCAACCCAGCATACGCCCCAGTCCCTCTGCAGAGACACAATAAAAGTCAGCAAACTTTGGGCTGACTGAGGCTGGTGAGGGGGCTGTGAGCAGATCAGGGGCCCTTTGGGATGTGGAGACCAGCTTGGAAGCTGTTCCCACCTCATCAGGAGGAGCCCCAGGCCCTGGCAGGGCAGAGAAGCAGGAACTTGGCTTAGGCCTCCTGTTACTCCTTAGTACTATCCTCAATGAAGGATTAGTGTTGAGAGGGGACCCAGAAGTGTCCTGGGAGGATTTTGAGCCCAATAAGACCTTGGAATAATGTGATTTTCTGTCCTCAGATATCTGGGGGCAGTCATTGAACAGGCGTGGAGAAGTCAACTTGCCTCTTTGGCAATGCTGGAAGACTCTCAACTTCTGGGTGGGGGCTACAGGAGGAGAGGCTGCAGCCCTGCAGGAGGCTATGCTTTGGTAATGGCAGGGCTGCCCTGAACTGGATTAGTCAGAGTGAGCTCCCTGTCTCAGAAGGTGTGCAAGCAGAGACCCATGGTCACAGGGCAGAGAAACTGCAGAGGGAGTTAGATACTGAGTGGGTAGTGTGTTTTTCTGTGGAACCAGGTAGGCAGCTACCCTTTAGTCATGACCTTCGCAAGCAGAGGAGGGAGGGGCTCCAGTGGGAATTCTAGCCTGCCTTTTTGACCTTGCCAAGCCAGGATCTGTCTCTTAAAGGGGCAGAGACACATAACCATCTGTAGACTCCCTGCCCCCCCCCCCCC
>NW_007794110.1:0-1571 GCF_000696425.1 Galeopterus variegatus | reverse complement strand
GGAAGCTCTGCTGGGGCTGGCAGGCCTGGGTCTCTGCGGGTAGGAGAGAGGCTCCAAGTGGGAGAAGCCCCATCCAAATGAACATGAAGCGAGTCCTCAGAGAAGGGAGACAGTCTGGGAAGTGGAGGCAGGGGGAGAGGGGCCTGGGCAGCCTCCACAGAGGGCAGAGGGGGAGGGTCCCAGCAGAACCTGCCCAAGGTCTCCTCCCTGACACCCTGGATGAAGGGCAACGCAGGCTTTGCTCGCCGTGAGTGCACAGGGCCCTGGTTCTGGCCTCTGTCCCCACTGTGTGAACTTGGCTTCCACCCTCTCTCAGATGAGGGTGGGTCTGCCAGGACCGTGGTCAGTGCTGACTCGCTGGCCTCTGCAGCCTGGAGAGCGAGTGTGTGGGGGAGGAAGGGGTGTCTTCCCCCCTTTGTCCCGTCTCCTGCACTGGCTGAGGCCAAGGGAGGTGGCCTCAGCGCTGGAGTGTGAATCCAGCTCAGGGCCCGGAAGAAATAACTGACCATTCACAGGAACAATAAGTCTTTCTGAAACTACTGGCACCCAGTAGAATCTGGTTGGTGGCAGGGACCCTCAGCGATCATCTCAACCACCCACTCCTTCATTTTGGAGATGGGGAAACTGAGGTCAGAGAAGGGAAGAGGCTGGCAAGTTAGGTCTCAGCCGGGATCAGAACCAAGGGCTCCCGATTCCCAGGGTAGGCAGCCACCACCACGGAGCTCTCCCTTCTGTGCTGGGCTGCGTGCCTGAACTCGCCGTGGCAGCTGGGGTCCTGCCACCGCTCCATGAGGGAGGGGACAGCTGTTACCATGGCTTTTTCCTGGTGGGTTGTCTGCTGCATCCCCAGTGCCTAGAACAGCACCTGGAAGAACAGGCACTCGACTGTTGAATAAATAAAGAAATTCATACTTTTTTTTCTTTTTTGCTCCTCTGTGTACTGCTTTTATAATATTAAAAAACCCCACCAGTTTTACTTTTAAACAAGATCCCGCCAACCTCATACTACTACTTAAGGAACAAAAGAAACATGAGAAAATGCTTTACGGACTAGAAAGCCATGTGCAGACAAGGGGGTCTCCCATGCCTGCCCTCCCACCAAGGTGCTGAGCCAACACACAGACAACCGAATTGAGCCGGGACCCCTTTCTCCTTCCAGCCCTCGTGGGCCCCACTGCCCGTCTCCCCGCTCGTGGTGGCTGGCAGGTTGTGCAGAGGGAGGAAAAGTCTGCTTCTCACCCAGGGCAGGGAGAGACACACAGCAGGGAAGAGACACAGAGAGAAACACGCAGACACAAGGAGAAGCCACAGGAGGCGGCAGGCAGAGGCAGAAAGGTAGGTGGAGGCTGAGCAGGGGCAAGGGGCAGCTCTGGAGGTGGGCACAGGCCTCAGACCCAAAGGGAGGCCGCCTCTGCAGCCAAACACGTGGGTGCTCCCCACCCTCAGCTGGACTCTGAGTCTATCCTGCTTAAGTTAGAAATATCAAAATGCCACAGCCCTTTGAGCTCCATATGGCTGCAGCAGCCAGGAGTCTGAGCTAATAAAAGTTAAAAAAAAAAAAAAAAAAAAAA
>NW_007794109.1:0-1572 GCF_000696425.1 Galeopterus variegatus | reverse complement strand
CACGGTGGGGAAGGCAGACCCAACTTTGTCTGAAGTGTGGCCCCTGGTGAGCTGTCATGTCCTTGAATTGAACTTTAGCAAGTCTCCCGAACCCATGTTTCTTGTTTGCTTGAGAGTTTTTATGATGTGGCAGACAGAGCAGGATAATGACCACAAATGATTGCCCAAGAGGAAATCTCATTTAATATTTAATATGCAATAACAATAGCTTGCTGTAGAGCTCCGCCAACTGGGGTTTATATGTTGGGAAGTTCCCATTTAGTAATGAGATCATTATAACTCTGGTCTCCTTTGAATCCCCCTTCAGACCAGAGAAGTCACTTCTCCAAGTCCTTTCTAATTCTTCCCAGCAGGAATTTAGTTCTCACAACTCTCAAAGGAATACCCACCTCCACGTTCCTTCCCCGTCACTGACCCTAATCTCGCTCCTCTTAGCAAAGTTGTTCCATCCTTCCAGACTTCTTCATGATAACTTCTTCCCACAGATCAAATGCTGAACCACCACTGTGCACATGCATGGTGCTTTGTCCACGATAGAAAGAGCCAGGGCGTGGTTTCAGCCCATGGAGAGCTCACAGTCTTGCACATGGTTTCAGCCCATGGAGAGCTCATAGTCTCAGACCAGCTGAATTAGAAATAGCTGAGTTGCTTGTGAACATGCAGAAAGTTCTGCGCACCACCTCAGATCTTCTGAATCAGAAACTTTGGGATCAGAGTCTGGTGTTTTCCCTTTCATACACTGGCTTTGGTGAAAGGCTTACCCTCATATCAGACTCCTAGAGTGCCTTGTTATTTAACCCTCTGTGATAGTGGATTTTATGTGTCTACTTAACTGAGCCACTGGATGCTCAGATTGAATGTTGCTTCTGCATGTGTCTGGGAAGGTGCTTCCCGATGAGATTAGCATGTGGATCTGTGGATTCAGTGAAGTAGACTGACCTCCCATTGTGAGTGGGCATCACTGATCCATTTAGGGCCTGAACAGAACACAAAGTGAAGAGAGGAGGAGTTCCCTCCTTTTCTCCTGCCTCCCACTTAAGCCATGGCATCTTGTCTCATCTTTTGCTATCAGACCAGAATTCACACCATTGGCTACCGTGGTTCTCAGGCCTTTGAACTCAGACTGGATTACAGCACTGGCCTTCCTGGGCCTCCAGCTTACAGATGGCAGACTGTGGGACTTCTCAGCCTCTATAATGGAATGAGCCAATTCTTAATAATAAATCTCTCTCTCTCTCTCCCTGTCTGTCACCATATATATATATATCTCCTGTTAGTTCTGTTTCTCTGGAGAGCACTGACTAAACACCCTCCTTAAAGAATCTAAACCATAGACTTAACTCACACATGTATTTGCGCTCTCTTGCTGGATTGCTGTGCCCTGCATATAGTAGGCATTCAATCTATACTTGGATGGATGAGTGCTTGGATGGGTGGTAAACTCTCCCAGCCAGAGTAGCGTCTCTTCTGGGGTAGGGAGTTGGTGACATGCAGGTCCACAAGGTCACTGCTTTGGGTGCGTGGGCTGTGAGTTTCCATGGGCCACTTTAACTGAAACTCTGGTCTAGCAAA
>NW_007794108.1:0-1572 GCF_000696425.1 Galeopterus variegatus | reverse complement strand
AAAAAAAAAAGTCTATCCTTGATTCAACTTGCAGGTATATTTTATATTATAAGTCCATCTATCCTATCTTTATGGAAATCATGTAGAACAGGGGTCAGCAAACTACAGCCCGTGGGCCAATTTTGGCCTACTGCTTGCTTACATAAAGTTGTATTGAAACACAGCCACACCTGTTCACCCAGGTAGTGTTTACAGTGGACTTTGTGCTACAATGGCAGAGTTGAGTAGCTGTGACAGAGACTGTATGGTTCATGAAGCCTAACATATTCACTATCTGATCTTTTACAGAGAAAGTTTGCTGACCTTATATAGAAGGAAAAACTGAGGAAAATCCCAAAAGATATGAGAGCAGTCTTGCCCAGCCCCCAGTAAGACTCGCTATATTGTGCAAGCAGGATGAGAGACTGAAATATCTGCAGAAGTGGCAGGCCTTTTAAATCATGACCACCTTGCTTTTCAAACCCCCACCTACCAATAGAGGAGACACATCTGAGAACTAAGAGAAGGGCACTGATATGTAGAATTAGAGGTCAGCAACATGTCAGAAGAGGAGTGGTTGGGAACCAAGTAACCGCCCCGTACTTTAGGATAAGATGGAAGATGTAAAACAATATATACAAATGGCAAGAAAAAAACAGGACAGACATCCTCTTCTATAGATTGTAATCAATTTGACTGTCAGCATCTGCTCTAAATTGTTTCTTAAAATTGTGTAGACACATCAGTCCCCCACCCCAAAACATTAAGCTGAAAAGAAATGAGTCCCAAATTATCAATACCTCATATACCTTCCATAATCTGAATTTTACTTAGGTTAACAGTTCAGTAGCACATCTCTAAAAAAGGTAAGTAACCCTGTTCAACCTGTACCTGTTGGTCATTTTCACCTTGATGAAAATTATTTCAGTCAGATTGCTTTTCTCTTTACATGTAGCTAGTTCTGGCTCTACAATTCTATAATTTCACAGTCTGATTTCACTACTTGCAGCTCTCTTTTATTATTGCAAGATCAGGGTGATGTTCAAAAGAGATGAAAGGAAACAGAAAGGCTAATTCTAAAGTAAGTATAATGTAGGACTCATTAAGTAGAATGAAGCCCAAGAGCTCTTTTTGTTAGCCTAGAATCTAGGCTCTAGATAAAAACTGACTTATGAGTATATATTAAATGTAAAAGCAAAATATACCCTACAATTTTGCAGTACTTTAGCTTTTACCTCCTTTACTATTTCGTACGCTGAAAAAACCCTGTGAGTGGAAGTAGACAAAGTAGACATTTTTTCCATTTTGCAGATGAGGAACTGTGCTCTCAGTGAGGGTGAATCACCTGTTTGAAGTCACAGGTAAAGGAGAGTTCAAAGTCTTCTAACTGCTGCTACTTCTCTTATGAGGCAAAAGTGTGTGATAGGACAACCATGCCCAAGAATGCAGCCAACTTAATGGAAATACATTCTAGGCTTTTCTACAGCTCTTTTTTTTTTTTTCCTTTTTGTCTTTTTCTACTGACCGGTACTGTAATGGGATCGCAACCCTCAGTGTCGCGCCCGTACCGGGGACCGGCAATGGGATCGCAAC
>NW_007794107.1:0-1572 GCF_000696425.1 Galeopterus variegatus | reverse complement strand
GTTGCTATCTTGTCACCTTTCCTTGCAGAGGTTCATATTTTGCTTCCAAATAGAAATACCATCTATGGTATAAAAAAAGTGGCAAGAATGTTTTGATTCAAATCTGTATATGACTTGCTTAGATCCTATGAGTCTTTTTGTTGGTGTTTTGGAGTTCATTGGTGCATGTTTTGGGGGTTGACACAATGAAGGTGGGTGGGGGTATCACAGGGGACAATGGGTCCATGTAGTATGGGAAACCACAGTAATGATACTGAAACCCTATTATTGAATACTGAAGACTATTATTGTTACTATTCTTGTTATTGTTGTTATTTTATAGTTGAGAAAGCCGAGACTCAGAACTCCTAAATGACTTTCCCTGAGTCAGAGAGCTAGTAAGTAGTAGAATTAAGACTTAAATTTGGGTATTCAAACTCAAAAATTCCTATCACTGATTGAAGCATTTATTAAGAGATGAATTCATTCATTAAGTGTCAATGTTGGATTGTAAATGACTTGACTATTATGTATGACTCAGGTGATAGACCATACAAACTATTATTATCACTGCACTCAGTTATTATCATGCTTGAAAAAAAGCTTAATAATAATAATTTAAGGCTAAATAGTAAAGTATTATTATATATAAAAAATGTTTGTGTCTGAGTTTAAATTTGTTTCTTTCCAGTTAACCCAGATGAGCAAAAATACATTTATCTTTCTGGCCTGGTGGAAAAACATCTGGCATAGCACCAAATGTTATTTTGGCTTTGACAGGTTAAAAAAGAAAGAAGAGAGAAGAACAGTGAACAATTACATATGTTATAAGAATTTCAGTTTAAAAAGTCTTATCATGAAGGAAAAAAAAAAAAACCCGTAAAATATAAGCTGTTAGAGATTTGGAGAAGTTAAGCCCAGACAAAGCAAAGCAAAAATTGGTCCTGACCTTATGTTTAGTTTAACATTAAAAGAGATATTGACATTAATATTGATGTCAAAAAAGGTGAGAAAGATCAGACAGGGCCTGAATGTGTCAGGTGAGCAGGAAAGGCTTTCTCTCCAGAGGAAATGTGCGTGATGTTTTCACTTTTTGGCTCGGGCTCTGCAGCGTGACCCTGGGCATATCTTTTCACCATCCTGGCTTTGATTTTTCCTGCACAAAGTGAGGAGCTGAACTAAAGGCTCACTAAGGTCCCTAGAGTTCAATGTTCTAGAGCTCTATGGTTTTATAATTGAATAAAAGATCTTTATGAAAAAGTAGAAAGTGGAGATTAACAGCAAAGAACTATTGTTTTTAAACCTCCAATAGCCAGAACAAATGAAAACAGCAACCCCAGGCCCAGTTCTGAGTAGTTTCTGTCTTTTGAAACATTCCTTCTGTACAAATGTCTTCATGAGACTGGCCTTTTCCACAACATGGAAGGTGAGGCACAGAATTTGTAGTTTCTGTCTTTTGAAACATTCCTTCTGTACAAATGTCTTCATGAGACTGGCCTTTTCCATATCATGGAAGGTGAGGCACAGAGTTTTGTAGCCTGCCTTATCTCTGGTGAGACTCAACCCCAGGCCAAGCAAATTTCCTCCAATGGA
>NW_007794106.1:0-1572 GCF_000696425.1 Galeopterus variegatus | reverse complement strand
ATACCACCATGTTTACACCTAGGCTGACAATCTGAGCTCATCCTTCTTTGCTAACAGAAATTCACTGCATCTTATTTTTACTGAAAAATCCCATGGAACAGATGTTTTCCTTCAGTAGTAATCTGTGATCAAAGATGGTATCATACCTTGGGCAGATAATAGCACATTTAAGTGCTTATGGAATATTAGCTTCAAACACCTTGGACATATTTCCCAGACTTAGGCTAATTCTTTTCATTTTTGAGTTAAATAACTGAATTTTCCTATTTGTCATAGAAAAGGAAATGAAGGGAGGGGTGATCTGAGTAACGTTCTCTCTCAGTTGGCAATTTGTACACATTGGCAGGATTCAGGGCTGAACCAACTTTTAAAATGCTTTGATGTTTACCTGGAGATAGGGTAACTTAGAATATTATTTAAAGTTCTTTGAGGATGCTCTGAGCAGTCATCCCTCCTGCAAGATCAGAGACCTGCCCTGCACTCCCAGTGACCTCCCTTCACTCTCCTTTGCTGGCTCCTTCCACTCCTTCCAGCTCAAAAATACTCACATCACCCACCACCACCAGTGACTATATTAATGCTCTCTGACGCCCATCATTTGGTTCACTGCTCTGTATGCATCACCTCACTTAATCCCCTCACCAGTAATATAAAGAAGGTCTTATTTTCTGAATTTCACAAAATCAGGAAACCCACACTCAGGGAGGAAAAGTGCCTTGGCAAGATAAAATGCCCAGCAGGTGGCTTAGTCAGCTCTGTTTAGAACTAAGATGAAAGCTCTCAAACCATGACTTAATTACTGATATCCAATGTCCCCCCAAATTATTGTCTTTAGCCCCCTGTGTTCTATTCTCTCTTTATGCTTGCTTAGCAAATTCTTCTCTTGGGTGTTTTGGATTTGTATGAACCAACTTGTACTCAATTTGGTATTTTCACTGACCAAAACATAATCTATCTGAATGGTGATCTGCTCAAAATGCATGAGGTACCACACTGACCTCACCGTATTCCATACTTGTATACTTGTCCGATTACCTCTTTTCCTTTCATAGATTGTGTAGGGTAGACTCAACAACCACTCTACAAATCTAATCTTATTTATCTTTCCAGTAAAAGGATCAGGGATGGGGAGTGTGGTGGGATGCTAAGTCAGTCTGAGTCAGTAACACACATAAAGTGGTCTTCTGATGGTTTCCAGGAAAGAAGCAAGCTCAACCTTTGGTGAGACAGGCTATTCTTCTACGACTGGACATGAAAAAGGAAGCAGTTAGACACAGCTGCTCGTGGTGGCCATCTCATAATCCAATACAATGGGTGACAGGCCCCAAATCCAAAAAGAATCTGAGTCCATGACACTGTGCTTGAGGGGTCTGACTTGCCTCAAGACCACCTGTCAATTGAGCTAGTAGATTTCCTTCCTGTTCACACCAGCTTAAGTTTGCAGATTTGATACTTGCAGCCAAAAGCATCATAATTGATACAGATTCTAATCTTCTTCTAGTTACACAGGTCTGAGTCCTTGAAGCCATTTTCATTTATACAAAAATTCTATCGACATTGCCTTCATCCTTT
>NW_007794105.1:0-1572 GCF_000696425.1 Galeopterus variegatus | reverse complement strand
CTCAGCCAGTGAGTGGCCGGTCTGTATGTGGGATCCGAACCCTCGGTGGGAGTGCTGCCGCACTCCCAAGTGGGGCACTGTAGCAGTGCGCCACCAGGCCAGCCCTAAAAATTGATTTTGAAATTGAAATTGGCTCAAGTTGAAGTCATAAACATTTGAAACATCATTTTCTTCTAATTTTTTATTTCTCAAGTATACTCTGATTTAAACTTGAATTTCTATGTGACAAATTAACATACTTCCACGAGCAGAAGATATTCAATTAAAAAATCTGGTTTGCCTCTTTACTAAACCACTTACTAGCTCTACAAGTTATCCACAATCTTCTTAACTGTAAAACACAGCAGTAATGCATTTCTTAGAAATTTATTGTACATAAACATTTCCGAAATTATTAGACAATTTAAATGGTACGTGTCTTAATAACAATACTTCAATTTATTGATTATGTGTATGGTAGATGTTCCCTTAGAAATGATCGTTTTCACTTCAAATTAATAAAATGATCAAATTTTATATTTAAAATTTCATTCTGCATTTACAAATTGCAACTTAAATGCTTTAGGTAACTAATTTGCTCCCTTAGGTAATAATTTATTATACCTTTTTTAACAATATCAAATATAATTTTTTCTACTTGTAAAAACAGAAAACTCACCGATTAAAGGTTTAATTAAATTACTGATCGAATCACCTATTTATTCATATATTAACTTATCTATTCAGTCACTCAAGAAGTTATGATTGAGTCTCTAACACTTTTTCATTCACAATCAGGTAGAAGCGACTGAAAAGTGAATAAGAGATCACAAACATTTTTAACGATATTTAAATGATGCAGATACAAACACAATGCAGCACATTTTAAAAATTCACTAGGATAGTAATAATATTTTACTTTCTATGCTTTATATTATATTTATATTCCTTTATCTTCCTCTCAAATTATAATTTTACTTTTCAGGGCAGTCTTAGATGCACATCCCTGATTACATTGCTCAGAGAGCTGTGGAGCATAAATAAATTTGTGTTAAGTTTGTAACATTTCAATTGATAGTTACAACAAAGAAAACCGCCTATTGTATTTCGTATACTTTAATCCACTGGAATTCTGACAGTCTCTGAAATGGTGGGAACGCTGATAGCACTTGGTTTACTGGTTCATTGCTTTGTTTCAGCTCATGGCCACGAGCTGACTTGTTTCTTTACATTGAATACATCATTTCGTTTTATAAAATAATTACTTTGAGTGACATTTCACTGAAATGTTAATCTAGAGGAGTTATGTAACACCTATAGATAGTTCTGTTTAAACAAACTCATTTTGCTTTCCCAAATAAGACAGGAGGAGAGTACAAAAAAGTGAGCAGAAAACATCAAATAGAAGCAAGGAAAGGGATGATAATGATGATAACAATAATCGTAATAATAATTTATTTTCACTATGTTCATACCCTGGATAGGGGATCGATTCCTTTAATGTAGCTTTCGACACACAAGGTGATCAAATGTTGATTGATCGATTTTTCAAAGTAATGACAAAAACGTCAGTGTTTTCTCATTTGAAGAGTT
>NW_007794104.1:0-1572 GCF_000696425.1 Galeopterus variegatus | reverse complement strand
TCCAGGTCCAGGTTGTGGTTTCTTTGAAAGGAGTAGGTGTAGGTGGTAGGTACATGGAAACCAGCCACTGAGCTCCAAGGAGTCCACGTCAGGAATCACAGTAGGACTGAGGACGGAGGGTTGCAGCATCGGCATTCCCTCCATTTGTTTGCTCTGTGCTCCTGGGGGAGAGAGAAATTCAGCAGGAATAACTGGATTCATCGGATACATTTCACAAATATTGATTTCCTCCACCTCACCCCATTCCAGCAAGTCTAAAACTTTATTGTGGTCATGAATGACCTGGGAATATTGTTAAATTGAAAATTCAGATTCAGTAGGTCTGGGGTGGGACCTGAGGTTATGCACTTCTCACCCAGGTGGTCCCAAGTGGTGCTGATGCTCCTGGGCCATAAACCACATTTTGAGTCACAAGGACCCATGTACAAAGCACTGTGCCAAGTGTAGGAAACACAAAGGTGGACAAGTGAAAATGACAAGACCATTGTCCATAGGGAATCATCTCTCTCGGTGGGGAGACAGGTAAACAGTAACCATTCCACAAGTGCTCATGACGAGGACTGGCATGACTGGAGTCTGTGGGGGCCCTCAACTGGGTCTTAGAGGTGAGCAGGAGGTGAGCAGGTAAGGCACTCAGCAAAGAGTATTTCAGGCTTTGGCAAGGCAGGAGCCTAGGTAAGAAGAGAAACCAAACAGAAGCTCTACATCTTCCTATGGAGCAGACACCTAAGAAATTGCCCAGTTCATTCCCAAGCCCCCAGAAAAAAATAAAGAATGAAGCACAGGAAAGCACAGAACATTCCTGTGGCAAGGAAGCAGTCTCTCACATCCAAGGGCAGCGGGCCCTCTTTCCGCTGCACCATGTAATTAGAGTGTTTGAGACGTGGAGTCGAGGAGCACGGAGCTGAGGGCTTGTGAGCCAGCTGAAACTGTGAAAAAGTCGAGTCTTCCCATTCTCAGCGCTTCTTGCAGCCTTGTCTTTCATCTCTTGTCTATTGACCAAACTGGAGTTTTGCTTTTTGTTTTCTGGGGGTAGTGGTGCATTTTCCCTCTTTCTTTTGTATTAAAAATCTGAAAACTCAGAGTGAAACTCAGGCAGATGGCTCAATTTCCCTGGGTTTTTTCTTCTCCTTCCGGCTGCCCACCCCTGCTCCACACCATCCCCACTGTCACTTCCACCCAGAAATGAGACCCTTTGGCATTGAACTACTGCAGCTCTCTTCTCATGCTGGAGCTCCTCACCGGCCCATCCAACTTTCTGATCCAGGCTGACAGATTCCAAACATCGCAACCCAATGGTTGCCCAGAAGAAAACTTCCCTGGCCTTCTCTTTCACACATGTGTCCTGTCTTGGCCCTGGCACTAACCAGTAGGGAGGCCCAGAACAGGAATAATGACAACTTGCTTAGAAATTTACACAGCTCTCACTCTCCAGCCTTCCAAAACCTGTCCTGGAAAATAATTAAGGAAGGTACTAGCATTCTTATCCCCATTTTACAGATGGAAAAACAGAGGCCCAGGGAACCAGAGCCCTAAAGTGAACCCAGTGTTCGGACTCTCCCTAGTAATATT
>NW_007794103.1:0-1572 GCF_000696425.1 Galeopterus variegatus | reverse complement strand
ACAGCATATCACATAGTCTTCCTTGTAGCTATAATGCACGTGTCCAAGAATCAAGAAGTAGGAAGGGGAGTTAACCCTATCACTGTTTCATCTAACATTCACTTAAAAAATTTTTATTCCCTGTCTCTACAATCTTGAGTACAGAGAGTTTGAAGCCTAAGTGTCCTGGGGAGCATTGTGTTTAACAGGGAATAGATTCATAGTCATGTGGGCTCCTCATGTCCACATACCAAGAGGTAGGAATGGTGCTCATTGTACTGGATAGAATCATTGATCTCCTGGTTACAGAGCAGACATTGTGTTTCTGCCAGACAATGAGGTCAAAGATGACTCTATGTTAAACGCAACGGATTCATTAGGATGCTTCTTCATACTTTTTTGCCCAATGGCAGGATTCAAGGGAAAGGGTGTGGCAACCAAACAGGGCCACCAACAACATAGATAATGCAAAAAGGAAGGTTTGAGTGAGGCACCAAGTAAAAAAAACCTTCATTTTCACCAAGCTGACTTTTAGGGTCTCTCGATGCTTAGTACCACTTTAGATGTAGATGCTATTGATTAATTTACTTTTCTTTTTAAAGTGACCTTGCCCATTCTGCTTGATATCCCTACCTTCCCTATCCGTCTGCAACCTAATTAAAAACGCGCAGATTACTATCTTGATTACATGTACACATGCGTCAAACTGTTTAGCCATTTCTCACCACCTTCTTTTTATATTCAATGTATGTAATGGATTCTGGCTGTACTGCTACCCTTAATGTGTAATATTCATTGATGTAAAAAACTATTATTCAGGAAAGTGAGTTTTTCCTATTTTATCCATATTTTATGTCATACATTCTGTACATCAAGCACATCTAAATTAAGTGCTGTTAACCTTCTTGATTGAAAAATAGAACAAGAAGTTAACTTGTGATTCTCTGTGATTTTCTAACTCCTTAGCAAATTAGGAAGATAAACTACTACCTCAGCCTACCTGATGTGCAAGCTAAGAGTATTATGCTTTACCTTGTCAGTTAGGAACTTTTCCCTCTACTGTATTTATTTATGATATGGCAGTACTTTTACAACTTTTCCATTTTGAGAGGACTCTGCTTTCCCTTGTGTTCCATTTATCTTTTTGTTCTTCTTATTTTTTTAATGTAGATTAGCAATTTCTGAGATATCTCATTGCCATAGGGTATATATTTTTTGTGATCAAGAGAAATATTAAGGCACAAATTTGCAAGGCACTTTATAGTATACAAGGAAAAGAAACTAAATTATCTTATGTGATCTGTCATGTTAATATGTATACGTAGCAAATGTTTATTGGTGACTAATTTTGTCTCTCAGATTATTTGGGGAAGACGGAGAAGGTACAAGAAAGAAATTGGAATTCAGTGAGGTGAGTACCATTAGCACTAAGTAAACAGAGAAGAAGAGCATGGTTTTCATCTAGGCTGCAAATCAGGAAGAATTTCTTCAAATTTCTATGGGACAACTTTGGAAGTAGTAGGAATCTTTTCTATATACATGAACTTAAGCACCTAATTGCCAGAATTAGGAATTGAGCTAAGTGCCCAAAGA
>NW_007794102.1:0-1572 GCF_000696425.1 Galeopterus variegatus | reverse complement strand
ACAAAGCCCAGGTAGGGGGAGAGATTCCAGGTCTAGGAAGGTATTTTTGAAAGTGGTGAGTTTTCATGCCCATAATCTTAATTGAGGTCTCCTGAGCCTCAATAGTATCAACATACATATAAATAGCCAACTTAAGCAATGAAATGCTGATAGTCTTATAAAAAGTTGAAACTGACAAACACTGCTGTAAATGCAGTCGCCACTAGCTGCTCATACAGTTTACAGCTCACTAGAGAGGCTGGCTACCATCCCAGTAACAGCATCCACATGCGTGCAAACGGGAGAACAAAGCCCAGTTGGTGTTTTATCTTGGAGAAGCCTAAGGAGAGTACTCTGACAGCTGGGCCAGCAACAGCCTCATAAAAATAACAGAGCATGTAGAAAGGGAAAGGAAAAAAAGTGGGCAGAGTGATAAAGAAAGATAAGGCTAAGTACATATAACCAGTGTCTACTTTGAGTCAGTATAATACATCACAATTGTTTTCCATTTCCTGTCAAATATTATCCTCAGGGTAAGATGGTAAGATCAACAATGTGGGTAGATAGAGTTAAGTCCCACTTAGGGAGGACACTCCACCCCTCTGAGTTCACCAACTCTCTCCTCTGTATCTCTATTCCTCCCTCTTTCTGTCCCTGGCTCTCTCTCCACTCCTCAATAGATAGATATAGAGATGATGGGTTAGACAGATGGATGGATACACAGGTTGATAAATAGCCCAGCGACAGTTTGTGGCTTCACAAATTTATACTACCCTTGGGTCACTATTTAAATGGAAATTCCTGCAGGACGAATGAGATTTAGTGTTCTATAGCACTGTAGGGTGATGATAATTAACAACAATTTATTGTATACTTTCAGTTAGCTGTAAGAGAGGATTTTGAATGCTCACAGCACAAAGAAATGCTAAATGTTTTAGGTAATGAAAAAAGTCAGTGGTTGCTAGAGTTTAGTGGGGAGGGTGGGAGGAATGAATAGGTGAAGTGAAGGGAATTTTTAGGGCAGTGAAACCATTCTGTGTGATAATATAGAGGTGAATACAAGACATTATGCATTTGGCAAAACCCATAGAACTGTACGATACAAAGAGGGAACCCTAATGTAAAACTGAGTTAATAGAATAGACCAATATTTGTTTATACCTCTTACAAATGTACCATACTAATGTAACATCTTAATAACAGGAGAAATGTGGGTGGGGGGATATGGGAACTACCTGTATTTTGTGCTTAATCTCTCTGTAAATCTAAAACTGTATAAAAATAAAGTCTGATACTTATTAAAAAATGGAAATGTCTTGAAAAAATTACATTATTCTATCAGACACTGATACTCTCTTGGGCCGAGGGTGCTAATGGCACCACTGCACTTCAAAGCTTGACTGGCAGTGTGCAAGGAAATAAGATGAGAATCTGTGTAAACTGATGAACATGGTGTTGGCCACATAGCAGGTGCTCAGTGAAGGCTGGTTTCTTCCTTCCACAGTTCTGCCTCTTACATGTTGCTTCTTTCCTGAGCAGCATAAGAGAATCATATTACTGGTAATTCCCCAAGGAAGTGGTACAGGCTTGGGG
>NW_007794101.1:0-1572 GCF_000696425.1 Galeopterus variegatus | reverse complement strand
CAGACAAAAGGACAATGACTTTCAGAGGAAACTTGGAACTTAAGGAATGAAGGAAGGGCAGGAGAAATGTTAAATGTCTAGGTAAATACATAGGCTGTTTTCCTCTTGAGTTCTTTAAAGTATGTTTGATGGTTGAAAGCAAAATTCGTGGGCCGGCCCGTGGCTCACTGGGAGAGTGCGGAGCTGATAACACCAAGGCCAAGGGTTCGGATCCCTATATAGGGATGACCCGTTAGCTCAATTGGGAGAGTGTGGTGCTGACAACACCAAGTCAAGGGTTAAGATCCCCTTACTGGTCATCTTTTAAAAAAAATTTTAAAAATAAAGCAAAATTTGCAATGTTGTCTAGTGAGGTTTTCAATGAATGCAGACGGAATGCGTGAAATGACCACAACGTAAGGGGAGACCGATACGGTGACAGTGTTTCTACATTCCATGAACTGAGTGATACCGAGTCTAAGTGGACTGTGAAAACAGCAAACAAAAAATGGGAGACAAGAAAGACTGGTGCATTCAAGTAAATGAAAGAAACCAAATAGTATCGAAGGGCTATTTGGTCACTACTGCTTCTTCCTCATCTTAGAAAAATTCCAAATGGAGAGTTTGCGCCATGGGCCATCGCTGTCACACACTCCCTTAATTGGACAATCATCAAGTCCTTATTATCTTCCAGATCTGTCCATTTTTCTCCACCCCACTGCTGCCTTCATCACTAAGGCCACTGTTTCTTGCCCATAGACCATTTTCCATAAGGTCTCCCCAACTTCAGTTTTACCTTTTCTCTTTTCTAAATCCCATCATAATTATCCAAAATTCAGTATCATCATGTTGTGTTCCTGTTGAAAATATGTTAGTTGCTCTCTTGTTGCTGTTCAAATGAAGAGTTAACTCTGTAGACTGGTTTACAAGGTCTTTTATAATCTGTCGCCTGTTTACTCCGCTAGCCTCGTGTCCTGCCACTCCGCAACCCTCCCCAGACTACGTTCTCTACATCGGCGTAGTAAAGAGTTTGAGCTCCGAGGGCCATATGTTCTCCACTGCTGCCACACAACGCTGCAGTGCTAGTGCAAAAGCAGCCATATACCGTATGAAAAAGGACGGGTGGGATTGTGTCCAAGTAAAACTTTAGTTACAAAAACAAGTGGCTGGCTGGATTTGGCTCATGGGCCGTTATTTGGTGACCCCTGCTTTAGACAACTGAACTACCTGCAGCTCTGTGGAGATGGCATTTTTTCTTTCACAATCTGCTTTCTGGAATGCCTCCCTCCCTTATTTGGCTACTTTAAATTCATCACCAGGCCTCAACTTGGACGCCTCTTCTTCAAAAACTCTTTCCCAGGATTCTCCGGCCCTCTTCCACCACCGTTGCCCTTACTACACTGATGTATTTACCTGTTCACTGTCTGTCTTCCCGCGTTCGTCTATAAACTTTTGAAGGACAGAAACAATCATGTCCACATTTTAGTCCCTAGTGCCTAGCAGAGTACTAGGCACATATAGCCTTCAAAAAGAACTTTTATTTTTTCCACAGGGTGAGTGGAAGGCCAGTGGCCCTCTGGCTGGCCCAGCTAT
>NW_007794100.1:0-1572 GCF_000696425.1 Galeopterus variegatus | reverse complement strand
TTTATTTATTAACATTTTTTTACATTCTATGATGTTGTTGTGGAGCAGTTGGGGGGAGGGGTAGAGGTGAAAGGGGAAGGAAATAGGGTGGGAGAAGGAGGTAGGAGGAGGGGTGGGGTTGAGGCCAGTGGCACCCCCTCATCCCTGCAGGGGAGACAAGGGGGCTTCCAGTAGTGTCTTGGTCATTGCTGAGCTGGGTGCAGACATCAGGGAGGTGTAGCTGAAGCCCTCAGCCTCCCCACCACCCTGGCTTGAGAGAGCCCGGGGCTCTTGCAGTGGCAGTTTTGTGGTCATCACTGGGCTGGTTGTGGAAGTCGGGGAGGGCCTGCCCCAAGTCCCCCCACTACCCTGGCTCAGGAGAGCCTGGGGCACTTCCTGTGGTGGCTGGTGGTCATCGCTGGGCTGGTTGTGGGTATTGGGTGTGTGTGGCTGAGGCCCTCGGCCCCCTACCATCCTGGCTTGGGAGAGCCTGTGGTGCTACCTGAGGTGGCTCTGTTGGTCATGGCTAGGCTGGTTGAGGGTTTCAGGGGCCATGGCTGAGATGCCCAGCTCTCCCTCCTCCCTGGCTTGGTAGCCCCAGGGAATTCTGGTCCTTCTAGGTTTTATGGGCATTCTTTGGTGATGTGAGACCTTTACTAGTTAATATCAAACTTTGTCTCTGGTATGTGGGTATTTTGTTTTTTCTTCCAGTTCTATGTTGGATTATTTGCTGTTCCTACCACTTAAACTCTGTACTGGAACTAATTTGTTGTCCTTTGCTTACTTCTAAAATGGGAGAACTTCCTGTGGGGACCAGCACTTGAGCTCTGTGGTTGAGCTAAATCTCTGCTTTGCTGCTGATTTCCTGGAGAAGGCTTTTTGTGCAGCTTAGGTTTTAATAGCTGGCTTTATAGGTACCTCCGGCTCTTGTGAGATCTGGTACAACTAGGTTGTGTAGAAACTCTGGTCTGGGCCTGAGTTTTTCCAGCAAACTGCACCTCCTGTAGTTCTATATTCTTGACCATTCTCCACTGCGTGGTCCTGCACTGATTTGGGGGGTCAATGCTAAGCCCCAGTGTTCTCCTGGTGGGCCCATCTCCCACACTGCCTGTGCTCCAAAAACTTCCCATGGGGCAGGCCATGTGCCGGTCCTTTGTGATGACTCTCCAGCCTCTGAGTGGCTCCTTTTTTTTAATTGTTGTGGCTTCTTGCTCCTATGTGAGTCCATGGGAACCCTATTAATGGTCTTGCTGTTCTGGGGGCCACCAAGGCCTTCTTCTCCCTTGCTGCCTCCAAGCAACTTCATACAAAGGGCAAAGTTGTGACTTTTGCCAGCTCCTGCTCCATGTGTTCACCAGCTTCAGCCTTGAAGTGGCCAGGGTGCGAAATGGTCAGAGCAGTTCTTTCTTTCTCTCATTATGGCTTCTCCTGCCTTCATGCACTCCATAGGTCTCTCCTCCTCTTCCCCTGAGATCTATTGGCCCCAGCTTGGCTGTCATTGGTTTTTAATAGTTGTAAATTGGTTAATTTGAGGGAGAGAGTGATGCTGGTGATCATCTGTTCCACCAACTTGACTGGAAGCCTGTCACCATA
>NW_007794099.1:0-1572 GCF_000696425.1 Galeopterus variegatus | reverse complement strand
ACACCTGGGTGCACATGCATATTTACATCAAATGTTCAGCAAGATTCTGAACATCTGAGGGTCCCTGACCATTTTCCTTCTCTTTCCGTACACTGAAACTCTGTTCCCTACCACTCTTCCAGTTGTGTTCCACTGTTATTTTCACTCAGTGTTTGTTATCTTAGCGGTAGAAAGCAGGGGAGAAAAGGTGTTCTTTGAGGTACTGATTAAACCTCAGTCTTGGCAGTCTCTGTGAATTCATGGAGCATGGTCTTCACAATTGCTCCTGTCCCTCTTCCAGCTATAGTCCTGGGCCTTGCAAATATTCCTGCCCTGCCTCCAGGTACAGCTTTTTGTTTTGTTTTATTTATTTCCTTCCCCTAGTTGCAACAGGTTTCCAGTGGCTTAAGATGACAGTTGTTCTTTCTCTTTCCCCTGCAGACTATGGTTTTGACCTATAAGAAAGACTGGGGAGATGGGTCTGATTGGAATTTCTGACTGTGGCTATTGTTCCTCTCCCCCAGCTGATATTACGAGGGAAGATTTCTCAAAAATTCCTCTCAGTCTTCACTTTGAACACCTGCTGGGATTCAGGGAGGAAAAGCTGCAGCTCCCAGGAGCTACACATTCTGATGCTAGCCCATGCTTGGCCATTAGCAATTCCTTAGAACGTTTTTGCTGCAGCTTCTTGTTACATTCTGGTGATGTATGCCCCAGGTAAACAAATGCCTTCTTTGCTGTAAAGTTGGTCACTTGGTGATTTTGAGGGATCCCATGCCAGTAGATCAGTCACTCTATATATCTTCAAATAGTAGTGTTAGCTGAGACTGTGTGCAGGAAAGGCAAACCCACACTCTGAATATTTGTGTTCTTTTGAGAATAAATTGCTGGCCTTTCCAGAATGAAAGGGCCCAAATATGGTCAATATGCCACCAACTGCCCAATTGGTCTCCTCAAGGAACGATGCCAAAATAGGAATTCAGTTTTGGTCTTTATTGTTGTCTGGACATTGAGCAAATTCTGTTGGACACATACATAGCCTCCACATCTGCCACTCGGGCCACGCATTGTGCCAGCACTGAAATGGCCAATGAAAGAGGCTAGCTGACACCACTGGCTGGGTCATTTTTAATTCTCAGCTCTTCTATGAGGGAGGTTCTCTTATGGGCTTAACATATGATACGGTAATATTAACACTCGGTTCCTACTTCCATGTGTCCATCCATATGCCTCTATCTCATACCTCCTTGTATCCTTTCTTTCCAATCTTTTCCTTTCTTTCCTTTCCCTGTTAACCATCCAAAGCACTTTTCAATGCCAGCAAATCTTTATATATTCTAACCTTGGGCCTCTTTTCATACAGCATAGATGACCAGAAACATAATATGAAGCCATACCTGGAGTATGGCAGATATAGAGCTTATCCTCAGCTCTCTAACTGCTGTTTTTTGTTTTTCTTTTGTTTTTCTCCCCTATCTATTGCTCTATTATCTCAGGGCACCACTGAGTTAGGCTGTAATTCAGCTACCATCCATATTGCACCTATATACTGTCAGCCTCCAAACAACCTTAGGTGCAATCTGAAGGAGAGGG
>NW_007794098.1:0-1572 GCF_000696425.1 Galeopterus variegatus | reverse complement strand
CCTGTAGAAAGGAGGTAGTAATCTTTGGTGGAAAACTAGCCGTCGCTTTCGTAAAGGCATCAAGTAATATTGGTTAAGTTTGCCTTACTACAAGAAAGCAAAAGGAAGGAAGCCTCTAGAGCAAGGTGAAGAGAAAATTCAGTGTGGGTTGGAGATCGGGAAAAATTGCTGCAAGGAGCAGGGACTGAGCATTTCTCTTGCATTTTCTTAATTATATAAAGCGCACTGGAAAACATCATAGTTCACAAGTAAAAATGTAGAGGAATTATTTCACTACCTTAGTGAAACAGCAACATCTCTAACATATATATTTTTTTAATTCTTTCAAATTTTTAACCTTGGGATCTAAACAGCATAAGTCAAAGGGTTGTACTGTACAATCCTTGGGACAAACAGAAACATTTCAAAGGCTTTCAAGAGAATTTCAAAATGTTTTTTAATTAATTTTTTCTCCTGAAAACATTCTAAGCCCAAACCTCCATGGCATGAGAGTTGGGTATGGTCATGAAGTTAATTAATTTTTTCTCCTGAAAACATTCTAAGCCCAAACCTCCATGGCATGAGAGTTGGGTCTGGTCATGAAGTGGGTTCTGGAGAAAATCCCAGGGGAAGGAAGAAAAATGTGGGAGATAGGAACTACCCAATCATGGAGGGCCCCAGGAGCTGCACAGAGTATCAGGGTAAGTTCTCTGGCACTAAAGGGAACTTCTGGAGGACAGGGACCATGTTTAATTTATCTTATCTTTCTAGTGCCTAGCACAGTAACTGATACCTAGCAATCATTCAATAAGTATTTGATGAATAAATAAATAAATGAAGCTGGGATTTATTTATTATATCTTGGATGCAAAGTGTGCACTTGGCCTCAACGACAAAGAATATAATCATCTAAAATCGGTGCACAAAATTGCAGCATGACAAACAAGATACACTTGATGCTGGGTTTCTTTAAATGTTTTCAGGAAACCAGTGTGGTCTTAATAGTCAGGAGCAAAGATGAGCCACCACGAAGAAGACAAAAGGATTGAGCTTTTTAGGTGGGAATGTTGAGTCAGGAAGCCAAGGAAGTTATCACTTATTGTACAATGTCATTGGAAAAGGTCAACAGTAGTAAAAGATCTGCATTCTTTCTTCATAAGCTTGTCTATGTTACTCCAAAAGGTGGAACCAGCCTTGAGCAGAACAGGAACAGACCTCATCTCATCCTCTCCCCTTTTGCCATCCTCCTGTAGTCAGCAAATACACCTCCATGTGTCCAATGGCTTTATATTTTACCTGTCCTTGACTGCCCAAGTCTTCCCAGGACAGCACATCTTCTTCAGACTTTCTCATTCAAAATGACCCATATCGTGCCTCAGTCACCAGGCTCTGCTCTGGCTGGGAAAGCTGCCTAACTCATTGATCTGCTCATATGTTTAGAAAGGGCACTGATGGAAAACTCGGGTAAAATATAGTCTTGTTTATTGGTGTCTTCCAGAGACAAGGCTTTACCCAATGGAGTATCTCTAATCACGAAAACTTCCAAGGAGGTAAGGCCAATGGGGAGGAGATAGGGGTGGGCCAGACTCTCAC
>NW_007794097.1:0-1572 GCF_000696425.1 Galeopterus variegatus | reverse complement strand
ATTTTACTTGAATAGTGTAGTTTTAAACATTTATATTAATTAGTTTAAGTAAATAGCTATGACACTTTAATTTTGCTTTGTATTAATATAGAAAAATAGAAAAAAATCTCATTTACTTTTTGGATAGTCTTTCTTGGTAAAAACACAGAACAAGATTTTGAGCAAAAGACAGGGTCACTAATATATAGCAAACAAGTGCAAAGCATGCCTCTAATATAATACCAAGCACTGTTAATACCAAGAATTAAGTCTGATTTAATTTTTGCTTAAATGTAGAATTTTAGCACAAAAATTAGCTCCTTCTTAATATAGATTTTCACTAAGCTCAAATTTGTAAGACTTTTCTCTCTCTTCGTATTTTTAACTATGCTAAATAAATGTTTTTGTCATTTACTACATTGGGTACCTGATCCTCAATATTATATGGCTATTGCTACATAAAATTTAAAAAGAATAATTTATTTCATGATCACAGAAAAAGAATAAAGAATTGAAATAATAAGAGGAAAAAGCAAAACAAATCAAGGGCCATTTAATTTCTTGAGAACCCAAAATCATCTGTTCCTGACAGTTCCATCTTCCACTCTCCAAATGCCTGCTAGTAAAAGCAAAGTGGTCCAGCCCACCCCCTGACATCTTTAATTGACTTCCTAGAGAGTATTAGCAAGAGCTACTCAAGCGGGGCTAATAGTGCCTGTGGATTTCTCACACATGGCAAAGCTGGGTGTGCTGGACTTTCAAAAGGCTGGAGGGAGAGAGTAATCTACTCAGTATGGGTACAAGAACCACAGATTATCTGACAAGCAACAAATAATCCTTGGGCATTCTTGAGCCAGAAAGATGTGTAATGGGGGAATGGGGAAATCAGTGCCTAGAAGCACTCTCCAAATTTGCCTTGCATCCTCATATCCAGATTGTGACCTTGAATTGTGTTCGATGACGGGAACCAAACAACATGAAAAGACACTAGCATGCTGAGTCTTCCTTTCTACAATTAGTGTTGATTCTTCCAAAAGCACATTCTACAGGGAAGAGGCTTCCTGTGTTGAGATGAAGCTAAAAGGAACTGGCAGAATCCAAAACAGCCCAGTCATTTCAGTTTGCTTTAAAATGTCACTCCCATAAACATCAGCACATACGGTGCCTAGGATCTTCCACCAACTGGACTGCTGCCATGGCAACTCAGGATGATGAAAAATTAGTTTGTTTGGTGCCTAGGATCTTCCACCAACTGGACTGCTGCCATGGCAACTCAGGATGATGAAAAATTAGTTTGTTTGTTTTTTTCTTCTTTTTGGTTTTGCCACTGAATTTCCCACTTCTATACATTACAGCTTGATATTTAATTGGAACAGAATGAAAGTTTTGCACACAAAACCCAGCATGTTGTATATCCTTTAGTTTTTATTAAAACATCGTAAGTGTAATTTCACAGAAATATTTTAAGACCCTCTACTATCTTCTCCCTACCAAGCCAATATTTTTTCCTTCGAAGCAGGGCCAACCCTTGAGAGTTCTTCTATCCCCAACTAAACATAAATAATTATGTTTCATGCCCACATACAGCAACTC
>NW_007794096.1:773-1573 GCF_000696425.1 Galeopterus variegatus | reverse complement strand
CATCAGATGAGTGGATACGGAAAATGTGGTATATCTACACAATGAAATACTACTCAGCTATTAAAAACAAACAAACAAAAAGAATGAAATACTGCCATTTGCAACGACATGGATGGACCTAGAGGAATTATATTAAGGAAAATGAGTCAGGCACAGAAAGAGAAATATCACATGTTCTCAGTTATTTATAGGAGCTAAAAATAAATAAATAAATAAATACACAAATAAACTGGCAGGGGGAGGGAAGAAGACACAAAAATTACAATTCCTTGAAGTTGATATGACAAGTGAACAGATATGAGGTTGTTGGGAGGGAGGGGGAGAGGGAGGAGGGAGGGAGGTTTTGGTAATGGGCCACAATAATCAACCACTTTGTGTATTGACAAAATAAAATAAAATTTAAAAAATAAATAAATAAATTTCAATAGAGAAAATTTGATAACAACCCAAATATCTATGCACAGCTTAATGGTGTTTATTATATGTCAATTCACATCTTAATAAAGCTGTTTAAAAGTGCCAAGGAAATGCTGTTTTTATTGCCCAGAACTATCTAATTTCCAACTTATAAATAATACATGTACTATTTTAACTACATGTCAGTATAGAAAATGAGAACATTTTTTCCAAATTTTTTACCAAGTTAGCATGATTCTTAATTTTCAAATAGCACAGAAAAGTAGTTTCACATTCAGAAATTCTAAATTTAAAAAAAAAATTGAACAAGCTCCAGAAGTTATTAAAATCAGGAAAATAATCATAATTGCTTTTCTTCACACTATTACATAATGTAATTTTAT
>NW_007794096.1:0-234 GCF_000696425.1 Galeopterus variegatus | reverse complement strand
AAATACACAAATAAACTGGCAGGGGGAGGGAAGAAGACACAAAAATTACAATTCCTTGAAGTTGATATGACAAGTGAACAGATATGAGGTTGTTGGGAGGGAGGGGGAGAGGGAGGAGGGAGGGAGGTTTTGGTAATGGGCCACAATAATCAACCACTTTGTGTATTGACAAAATAAAATAAAATTTAAAAAATAAATAAATAAATTTCAATAGAGAAAATTTGATAACAACCC
>NW_007794095.1:0-1573 GCF_000696425.1 Galeopterus variegatus | reverse complement strand
TGTGTGTGTGTGTGTGTGTGTGTGTGTGTGTGTGTGTGTGTGTGTGTGTAGTGATCTACAAAGCCCCACATAATTTTCTCTCTATATACCTTTCTGATCTTATATTCTGCTTTTTTCACACCTGGTCACTCCATTGAGACCATTTTGTCTTATCTCTATCCTGTAGAAAAGCCAGACATGCTCTTAGCTCATGGTGTTTGTGTCTGCTATTCCCTCTGTCTGGAACACTTTTGCTCAGATATGCTCATGGCTCCCTGTCTCACCTCCTTAGTTTTTCTTCAAATGTCTTATTTACAGCGAGGCTGTTTCTTACTACTCTATTTAAAACTGTAATTCCAAACCCTATCTGGCACACCTATTTCTGTCCTCAGCATTAGATTTTTTAATACCAGTTATCTCTATTTGCCAAATGTTTTGCTCACTTAGTTATTTTCTTTCTCCTCTCACTACACAGAAGACAGTTTAGTCCCTATTTTTAAAGTGCTGTATCCATATAGGAGGATGGAGTTAAAGTCGCTAGTTTGTGGTCCACTCATTCCCTTTACTTCCATCCCTCTCCCCACCCAGAGAAAATCAGCTCCCTTCTACTGGATCTTCAGGTAAACAGACTAATGATATAAGAAGAGACTTATCTGTTTAATACCCTTCGTAGGATGCCCTGGTTAAAGGATTTCTTATACTAAATAATTACAAAATCTATAGAACATGACTCCCTGGAGAATGCCATGAACACTAGACAAGTCTTTGAGGTTTAAAATGAATATTTCTCTTAATTTAAATGTCCACTACTATGCGAGGAATTCCACAAACCTCACATAAAAATGTGATCTATTGTTCTGGGCCAGATGTGAAAGCAAGAATCTGGAGAACCAGCTTTGATGTCTCAAACCTCTCTCCATTTCATCTGAGTCTTTTAATTATCTGTGTTCTTGGAATTATTAGTAAAGCTTGAAACTGGCTAAGATCTCTTACTAACACACATATGATTCAATAATTCCATCTTGTATGTTACCTCACTTACTACTTAAGACCGTGCCTGAGGCACCATACTTGATTCATCAACATCATGTATATGAATGAATGAATGGGTTTTTTTTCCTCATAATCCTCTCATGAAGGTATTGACATCTTGTATTGTGATGTGATTTATTAGGTAAACACTTTTGTTTAATTTAAAATAAGGAATATTTGAGAACTAATTTTAAGAAAATATGAGTAGATCTCTTCCTTTCATACAGATTGACCAAATTAGAGCTAGACTATTGATGTGTTACAGTTGATATTCATTAAAGTTATTGGATAAATTAAACCTCTAAGAGAAACATAAAAAGCTTAAGTAACACTGATGTCCAGGTTTTACTCCAGAGAATCTGATTTAATTAGTTTGTTGTAATTTGGATTTTGGAAATTTTAAAGCTGCCCACATGATTCTAATGTGCAGTCTAGTTGGGAACCACTGGTTTAAGGATTCAGAATGCATCAGCTGTGTGTAATTTCCATGTGTGCTATGGAAATTTGCCCCATGCCACTTCTGAGTTTAGGGTCTTTGTCCTGTTAAAAATAAAAAGACAAC
>NW_007794094.1:0-1573 GCF_000696425.1 Galeopterus variegatus | reverse complement strand
ATGCTTTAGTCCATAACCCAAGACACCTGGGCACACATGCACAATTACATTAGACAATAACCTAGGAACACTTGGGTGCACGTGCATATTTACATCAAATGCTCGGCAAGATTCTGAACATCTGAGGGGCCCTGACCATTTTCCTGTATTTTCCCAACACCATCCAACCCACTGTTGCCCTCAAATTTTTATTAGCAGGAGGTGTTGATCACCCTCACAAGAATTTTAATGCCTAACCAAGGCCCCATAGTGGATGATTTCAGAAAAGCAATTGTATGAATTTAGGAAGAAATTTTAGCAGAAAATTTCCTTTTAGGAAAACTACACAGATATAAATTTTTCATGTACCATTGTATTTGGCTCATTACCCTTGAAGTAGAATTTGGGGCATGTCCAGCATAGAACCAACTGATGCCTTACCTGGCAAGAGAGTCTGTGCAGGCACAACTCTCAGTGATGAAATTCCGATCAGTCCCCTATTGGCACCAGTGTCCCTGGCTAGCTCTCAGGTTTAGAGTTAGAAGACCCACTTCGGCCATTTGTTAGCTCTGAAACCTTAAACAAGTGACTTTGTTTCTCCAAGACTTGATTTCCTTCTCAACAAAACATAGATAAATCCTAAGGCCTTCTAAGGCATAGTTCTGGTCATCTGCTCCCACTTTAAAATTCTTATTGCCTCCTAAATGCCTTGCCATGCTGCCTAGTACAATGGCCACTAGCCACATGTGGCTACCTCAAATTCAGCTCATATTAATTAAAATTAAATAACATTAAAAATTCAGTTCTTCCGTCACACTAGCCGCATTTCATGTGCTCAGCAGCCACCTGTGACTAGTGGCTACTGCATTGGACAGGTTGGATAGAGAGCTTTTCCCGAATCACAGAAAGTTCTACTGGTCAGCCTTGGATAGCACTGGTTTTCAAATTCTTCATTAAAATGAAATCTTGTGAGAAGGTCCACTACATAAAACCGATAAAAGGAGAAGTTCTGATTGAACCCAGGTGGGGAGTTCAGAGTCCTGCCTGCCTCCACCTTCCCTGGCAGCCGCTCAGGAGGCTGTAAGGAGCCTGCAGAGGCCTGTAGAGCAGTTTCAAAACCATGGGCTCATAGAACAAAGCTCAGGCTGCTTCACTATGATCCAGCCTCTCTCTATTCCTCTCCTTTGCCTCACATTTCCACCCCACGTCCCAGCACAACAAGAATATGCCCTGACCCCCATTCTGTCTGTTAACACAAATTCAGCTTCCAGGACCCAGTGTGAACACCATGAGCAAACCCCACTCGACCAGTGGGGTTAGTCACTCTCTGGGGATCTTCTTCTGGAGCATTCATTGCCTTGCAAAGCCCGTCTCTTGACTAGACCATGAGCTCCTAGAGGACACAGCGTCAGGTGGGGCCAGGGTGCTGTCCTGGTCTCTAAAGAGACAAACTTGTATCGACCCCCTATATAAGCACAATCCAGTCCTCAGGACTAGACAACAGGGCTGCCCCTAATTCTCAGATCTGTCCCTGTGCTGCTGGGGAAGGACCTGTGGCTGAGCAGGGCACACAGCTCAGCATCTCCTCATTCTT
>NW_007794093.1:0-1573 GCF_000696425.1 Galeopterus variegatus | reverse complement strand
GTGTGGTGTCGCCCACACCGCGCTCAGCCAGTGAGTGCACTGGCCATTCCTATATAGGATCTGAACCCGCGGCGAGAGCGTCGCTGTGCTCCCAGCACCGCACTCTCCCGAGTGCGCCACGGGGCTGGCCCCCCTAAAGTTATTTTGTGGATATCAGCAAACTGACTTTAATGTTCAGAAGAAAAAGAAAAAAAAAAAAAAAAAGGAGAAGGAAGATGAAGTGATGGAAGAAAAGGAGGGGAAGAACAAAGTTGGAGGATTGACACTATCAAGCTCAAGGCTTACTATAAAGTTGCTGTAATCAAGACAGGACGATAGACAAACAGATCAAAGTATCAGATTAGAAAGCTGAGAAATAGACCAACACAAATTCAGTCAACTGATCTTTGACAAAGGAGCAAAGACAATTCAATGGAGAAGGGACAGTCTTTTCAACAGGTGGTGCTGAAACAATTGGCCATCCATATTCCAAAAAAATAAATAAATAAAAAAGAATTAAATTACAATAATAAGAAGAATCTAAACACAGACCTTACATCTTTCAAAAAAACTAATGAAAAATGGATTGTAGACTTAAATATAAAACACAAAACTATAAAAACTTTTAGAAGATAACAAAAAAAATCTGGATGACATTGGATTTGGTGATGAGTTTATAGATATAACAATAAAAACATGATCCATGAAAGAAAAAAATTAAGTTGGGCTTTACTAAAATTAAAAACTTCTGTGCTGCAAAAGTCACTATTAAGAGAATGAAAAGACTGGAAGAAAATATTTGCAAAACACATATCTGATAATGGACTTATATCTAAAACTATACAAAGAACTCCTAAAACTCTACAATAAGAAAACAAACAATCCAATTTAAAAATGGGCCAAAGATCTGATGAGACATCTCACCAAACATGATGTACACATAGCGAAGAATTATATGTAAAGATGCTCAACATCAAATGTCATCAGCGACATGTAAATTAAAACAACAGTGAAATACCACTACAAATTTATTAGAATGGCCAAAATCCAGAAAACTGATGACATCAAATGCTGATAAAGACATGGAGAAATGGGAATTCACATTCATTGCTGGTGGAAATGCAAAATAGTGCAGTCAAAGTGGCAGGTTCTTACAATGCTAACCATAGTCTTGCCATATGATCCAGCAGTCATGATTCTAAGTATTTACCCAACTGAGTTGAAAACTTATGCTCACACGAAAATCAGCATACGAATGTTTATAGCATCTTTATTTAAAATCACCAAAAAATGGAAGCAACCGAGATATCTTTCAGTGAGTACATAGATAAGCAAACTGTGGCACATCCAAAAAATGGAATATTATTCAGTAATAAAAAGAAATGAGCTATCAAGTTACAAAAAGAGATGGAGGAAACTTAAGTGCATATAGCTGAGTGAAAAAAAGCCAGTATGAAAAGGGTATATACCAGTTATATGGCATTCTAGCAAAGGGAAAACTATGGAGGTAGAGAAAAGATTAGCGGTTGCCAGGGTAAGGGAAGGGGGTGGGGGCAGGAATTTGGCCCTCTTGGCTCTTTTATCCAGATGTGCC
>NW_007794092.1:0-1573 GCF_000696425.1 Galeopterus variegatus | reverse complement strand
TCTATTGCTTCAAGCTCTGAACAACATCCATTGTCCCCACCAGCTCTGAGATTGCAAGTGTCTATGATTTCATGGACCCAGAATTCATATGTTCATTCAATTGACCAACCAACCTACCTACCTAACTGAACACCAACCAAGCATATGCATGGCCTTATGCTAGCCTGTGAGGTGTATGGACAGAGGTGTGTGGGCTCCTGTCTTCATGGAACTAATGGTTTTGTTACCAAGACAAGATGAAGACCCAAAAAGTCTTCATCATAAACACAAATGTGCTAAGTTCCACAGAAGAGCAAAAATACTATTTGTAAACATTTAAAATATATATTTGTGTGGTTCTTTAATTTGTTAAAAAGAAGTATCTGGGCTCCACTGTCAGTCAGTCAGTCAAAGTGTATTTATGGAGCACCTACTAAGAGCCAGGCTCTGGCTCAGGTTCTAGGATATGCAGTGCTGAACAGAACAGTGCAGCAACAATCTTACCACTCTCCTGGCAGTGAGTGGGTCCCCAGGGAGCAGGTTTAATTCTCTTACACAGTAAGTACCATATTTACTTCTCTATGTGAGGGGGGCCATGTTCACCTGAGACCTAATCTGAAAGTTACTCTCCTCATCTTGGAAGCAAAGCTTAAAACACCCTCTCTGTGACCTGGACAAAGAGCAGCTGACAAACACAAATAAAAACTGGGTGTTAGTAATTAGATGGAGCCCTTCTGTGGAGGGTATTGGGGGAATGCAAAATTTCCTTAATGACAGGCTTGGTAAAAGCCTCCATTCTCACAGTAAACTCCGGGCAAGTGCAGAATCAGAGGCCAGAATAGGGCCATGACTCTGGATAATAGCCACCCACCACACCACAAAGACTTGCGGGGCATCGCTGCGGACAGTGAGGGACACATGGACATGCTCACTGACACCTGAGCAAAAACACCAGGCATTGACTCTGGCCTTAATTACACCTGGTTAAAGATTTCCACTGGTTCCTCAGTTAGCTGGGGGTAGGGAAGAGAGTTTAGAAATTGATATGAGAATCCCCTTAGAGAGGAGTTTGTTGTCCATCATTAAGCTTATGGTAAACTGTAAGGGAATTGTGTCCAATTCTCATTATATGACATGAATCAAGTCATCCTCTATTAATTTTTCTGTTGTCTTTATAAAGGGCAAGAAAACAGTATTTCTCCACTTGCTGTTCCAGGGCCATTTGTGCTTGGGGGCTCCTACTGTTAACCAGTCAGTAAAAACACCTTTACAGAGTGCCTGCTTCTGGGGCTGCAGTGCCACACAACCTGGCTGGCTCCTGCTGATGCCTAGAATGAGCAGTCCAGGAAAACAGCCCTCCTGTGTCCATTCCCCCATACCTTCAGCTCTACTCCCATTCAGTTGCTCTCCATAGTCTTTGCCCAGCTGTATTTGTCTGTTTTTTGTTGCTTAAAACAAAATACTTGGAACTGGGTGATTTATAAAGAAAACAAAACTTATTGCTTACAGTTTCTGAGGCTGGGAAGCCCATAGTCCATCTGGTGATGGTAACAGTGACCCAGGGGTCTCACATTGCAAGATGGTGGAAGCAGAG
>NW_007794091.1:0-1573 GCF_000696425.1 Galeopterus variegatus | reverse complement strand
CAGTACTGGAAACTCTAGCCTTGCAGTAAGGCAAGGAAAAAGAAAAGACATGACACTAGAAGAAGACAAATAAAACTAAAACTGTTTTTATATACCATGATCAATCTATGTAGAAAATAAAAGAAAAGCCACAAAAAAATCTCCTAAAGCTAATAAATGATTTTGTAATGTAGGGTGATATAAAAGCAACCCCCCCAAAGTATCACATTTTGATGTATTAACAATGAACATGTGAAAACAAAAATTAAAAACTCAATGCCATTCGTAGTCACTTCAAAGAAAATGATTCGTAATCACTTCAAAGAAAATGAAAGTACATAGTTGTGCACTCAGCAACATGTGCACAGAATTGTATACTGAAAATTACATACTGATGAAATACATGCATGGAGAGTCATTCCATATTCATGGATTTAAAGACTCATAGTAAAGATATCATTTTTTTCAAATTAATCTATAGGTTTCATGTACTGCAATTTCTACCAATTTTTTTTTGTAGACATAGACAAGTTTATTTTAAAATTTATGTGGAAAGATCCATGACCAAGAGCTTCTAAAACAATCTTGAGAAAGAAGAATGAAGTGGGATAAATCATGCCATGTGATATTAAGACTTACTACATGTCTGCAGCAGTAAGACTTAATGTAAGACTTAGTGGTAAGACATAATATAACACTTAGTCTTTTTTGGTTTGTTTGTTTTGTTTTTGTCCTTTTTGTGACCGGTAAAGGAATCACAATCCTTGGCTTGGTGTTGCCCGCACTGCGCTCAGCCAGTGAGGGCACTGGCCACCCCTATATAGTATCCGAACCTTTGGCGGGAGCGCTGCTGCGCTCCCAGCGCTGCACTCTCCTGAGTGCGCCACGGGGTTGGCCCATAAGACTTAGTCTTAAAGACTGTGTGGCAATTGGCAGAAGGATAGACATATAGATCAATGGTACAGAATAGAGAACTCAGAAATAGAACTCAAAAACACACATATATACCAAACTGATTTTTGGCTCAAGCAATTTAGTTAGAAAAGACAGACTTTCAACAAATGGTGAAGTGATATTGGACTCAATAGATTTCTTTCTTTTTTGTTTTTAAAAGGAGAATGGAGAACTTCAACCCAAACCTAAAACCTAATACAAAAATTTACTCAAAATAGATCACAAATGTGAAAGTAAAACAGAAATATATTAGAAACAAACACAGGAGAGAAAAATCTTCAGGATCAAGAACTAGGCCCAGAGTTCTGTGATTTGATATTAAAGCACAATCCACAAAAGAAAAAAATGCTAAATTGGACAACTAATAGAAATGGAACAAAACAAAAATCTGCACTGTGAGGCTCTCTAAACGACTATGTGAAGAAGATGGAAATATGTGCTACAGACTGAGAGAAAATATTTCCAAACCATGTATACAACAGAAGGCTAGTATCAAGAATATGTAACGTACACTAAAAACCCAGCAATAAAAAAACAAAAAGAACCAACATGCAATCCAACTAGAAAATGAGCAAAAGATATGAACAAAAATTTCACCAAAGAATATATAGAAATGCCTAATAAGCACGTGAAAAATGTT
>NW_007794090.1:1289-1573 GCF_000696425.1 Galeopterus variegatus | reverse complement strand
GATGGGGCGACAGTATCCACACCCATTTTTATGTTACTAATATTAGATTTTTCTTTTCATCTGTAAGCAAGAAGAAAGACGACTGAGCAAACTCTTACCCGGGGACATGCACTAAGTGAGTAATTTTTTTTTTTTCCTTTTTGTCTTTTTTCGTGTCCGGCAACGGATCACAACCCTCAGTGTCACGCCCGTACCAGACCGGGACCGGCAACGGGATCACAACCCTCGGTGTTGCGCCCGTACCAGACCGGGACCGGCAACGGGATCACAACCCTCGGTGTTGC
>NW_007794090.1:0-361 GCF_000696425.1 Galeopterus variegatus | reverse complement strand
GTATGTGGGATCCGAACCCTCGGCGGGAGCGCCACCGCGCTTCCCAAGCGGCGCACTGTAGCAGTGTGCCACCGGGCCGGCCCAAAGAATTTTTTTTTCCTTTTTGTCTTTTTTTACTGACCAGCAATGGGATCGCAACCCTCAGTGTTGCACCCGCACCGCGCTCAGCCAGTGAGTGGGAACCGGTCTCCACATGGGATCCGAACCCTCGGCGGGAGCGCCGCCGCACTCTCAAGCGGCGCACTCTCCAGTGCGCCACCGGGCCGGCCCCTAAGTGAGTAATTTTAAAAAACTTCTTTGGCAGCAGCAACACTTTCGCAGAGGCCCCATGTGATGGACACATCGGGCGTGTCTGGGTGAA
>NW_007794089.1:0-1573 GCF_000696425.1 Galeopterus variegatus | reverse complement strand
GAAGGGACTCAAGGACTGTAATATGGTTCCCCAGGATGGGGAGTTTGTTAGTTGCCTGTTTGTTTCTGTTTGTCACTCTGGCTAATAATTCTAACTTCGTCTTAACCTATTGGGAAAGGAAAACTCGGGGTTTTTCTCCTCGTTCTTTAAGTGTTCTATGGCAGCTGGTCTGCTGAACTAATGCTGGTACCATTTGTCCTCCTATGTTGGCCCGTATACCTTGGGACAGTTTGCTGTTTTAGTTACGTGCCAGTGGACTGCCAGTCAGACCCTTGTTCTTTTCCATTCGGGAATAGGGGGATCTTCAGGGTCTCAGTCACTGACAGAGTCATTAAGTCTTCTTTCTCTCTGAGGCAAATCAAAGGAATGACCCCCATGCGGACATGGGTCCTAGTCACAGTGTCAGACCTAGATTTCAACTCCTGAGGACACTCACTGGGCTTGTAAATCTGGAATTACATTAGTTACAACAGTGTGGGCCACCCCAAGTGCTTCAACATTTCTTTTAGGAGCTCTGTTTATTGAAGGAAGTTAAATTCTGGGGTGCAGGGAAACAATCCACCATCAATGGCATTCATGTTAAAAACAAACAAACAAACAAAAAACAATTATTGACACTTGGGAAACATCAGCGCCCAGGAAACATTACACCAGTGTTTGTACACTCAGTGTCTGGCTATTGCTGATCCCTTTGGAAAGGGACCCCTAAGCCCTCTTGCTCTGTGGGTGATATTTCAGATCATCAAGGTAGATGATTGTATCTGGGTAAAATCTTGTAAAATGTGTGTGTCCCCACTACCCATTGCAACTTGCTAGTGGGAAGTTGGAGACAAATTCTTGATCCTCATTCTCTGGTTTGGTTCCACCACTGCCTCAGAAGACATGAGCAGGGCACTTTTAATCCCAGCCAGGAATGGAAGAATTTTAGCTGCATGATCCAGTTACAGTTATAATCCCATGACAAAAGGAAAAATGATTTTTTAAATTAAAGTAATCATTGTCCTATGTATATTTTAGACTCAGAAGAGTGTTGGCCTCCAAGTGGTTCCTTTAATTATTATACTATCTTCCAATTGGAGTTGTTTTGTCAGAGGTCAGGAAAGTGGGATGAAATTCCTTATGTACAAGCATTCATGTTGTTGCATAATAAAGACTGCTCACAGGAAGGCTCACAGCTTATGGTACAGAGGAAGGGAGAAGAAGGAGCTATTGATTTTCTCACAGAAAGCCGTTACACAAAAGAAAAGGAGGATAAGGATTGCAGCTTGCTAACAACATTAAACCCTCCAAACATACAGGGTAATCAGAATGCTGCCCAAGCTCCAGGCCTTCTATCCACAGTGACTCTACCTTCACCACCTTGTCCCCCACACTTTCCAGATGATTTGGAATCTGCTAGGGCTACTGCCCCACACCAATTTGACTTAGGCAATGGAATGGTCTCCCCCTCTAAGACCTGACAGGGCACCCATTTCGGTCCAGGTGTTCCCCTTTATGGGGCAGGGCAATTTCCATTAAGATAATACCCAGCTAGGGATGTTAATACAACATGAAAAAAAAAAAAAAAAAAAAA
>NW_007794088.1:0-1573 GCF_000696425.1 Galeopterus variegatus | reverse complement strand
GTGTGGCAGTGCTGGAAACTGATTGAGTCATGGGGGCAGACCCCTCAAGAATGGATTAATGCTCTCCCTGGGGGAGGGAGGATTAATGAGTGAGTTCTCGCTCTGTTAGTTCCTATGAGAGCTGGTTGTTTAAAAAGACCCTGGCACCTCCTCTCTCTCTCTTGCTTCCTGTCGCCATGTGATCTGCTTGTACCCACCTGCTCCCTGCCACTCTCCACGAAGAGTAGAAGGAGCCTGAGGCCTGTGCCAGATGCAGCTGTCCCAGAGTCATAAGCCAAATAAACCTCTTTTCTTTATAAATTACCCAGTCTCAGGTATTTCTGTTATAGCAACACAAAACGGACTAATACACTTGGTATTCCTTAGTTATTACATCATTTTTTTACCAGATCTTAATGAGGCTATGAACTGCTTCTGAAAATCTTGGGCTTTTATGGGCCTCACCCTAAAGCCTGGTCAACTTTTAACATCCAACAAATGCTCAATAAATATTTACTGTTTAATTAATTCCACATTAAAATACTATAATCAAATTGTATTGCTAACACAATGGTAAGCATTCATCAATATTCATCTCTCTTTCTAAAAGGCCACAGCACTTTGCTGAGAGTTTTTGCATAGGTGAGATGCTGCATTCACGATGGAACTAATCTTAGACTTAGGAACTAGTCTCCCAAAGAGATACACCTCCTCCTTCTTTGAAATAAATTTGAGAAAGAATCATATTTGATTTTGAGAAAAGGAAAAACCAACCAAATAGAAACAGAAAGAAAAGATCGATTGCTATTCAGCATGAGTATTAAAAATACATGTTGAGGAAGAAGTAAGGCCTTTTAGTAGAAACAGAGCTACTGCACTTTGAAAGGCACCCAGATGACTCCAAGTCCTGACTGGATATTTGAAAACTTCATTTATTTACTAAGCATCACTTTAGAAATGAAAGCAAACAAAACTTGCATGACCTTTCCTGATTCTAGTTCCTCAATCAGGACTGGGTCTTCCCCGGGTTGTGCCTCAAGACGGGGATTTCACTGGCGGTCCACTTTCTCAGAAGCAGTCAACACCCCCTTAAACAGCATTTCACTTAATATAGTTCATTAAGGATTCAGGGCAATCAGAAGGTAAAATTACACAGAACAAACACCAGTGACTGGTATACGTATAATGGGAGGAGGAGGTGTCCCAGGAGGACAGAGAGTGGCAGTGCTGGTAATTTTGTGAATTGTATCATTAATAAAATATATTTTACTCTATTTGATGCTGACTTTAGGAAAGTTCCTGTACAATGATTACATTTTTAAGCAGGCAATTTTTTTTATGGCTTTACCCAAGGCTAAAGGGAAATCTAATACAAAATTCAAAAAGACTTAGCTGAAATGCCCATTAAAATTTTAGTTGTGTCCTTTTAGGAGTTTTTAAGAGCTATAAATTCAAAGCTGCCCAAGACAGAAAAAAATTTAACTTTAACCATTGCATAACTCATAATGGGAAACCTACCAAAGAAATGTGTGATGGTTTTATATTTTTTGATTCAAAAACATTTTAGAAAACTTTCAATTTCCTGATTAATAAT
>NW_007794087.1:0-1573 GCF_000696425.1 Galeopterus variegatus | reverse complement strand
GGTACCAGTTTTCACGATGATTTTAAAAAAGGAAAAATCAGAGGGCAGGAGAAGGAAGGGACAGCCTCTCCCCACGTGTTCTGCCGCTGTTGGGCAGGTGGGGAGCTTGTGGCGTCTATAGGGGTCCCCTCAGGAATGGATAGCGGGGCGCCCTCGCCCTGGTACCTCTGTGGTCTCAGCACTGTGCCTCGTGGCCTTTCGTGGACTGACTGTCCTCAGCTTCCTGCAGGCTGTCCCTCTGGAGCCTGAGTTCCAGATGCCAAAGGAGTCTCTGAAGCAGCTGCCAGTCACTCTGTCCCTGGACAGATCCGCAGCCCAAAAGAGAATAAGCCACAGAAACAGGCCCACTCCTGCCAAGACACAGTAGTGTCTTTTAAAAAATCAAAACCAGACGTTTTATCAACAACGTGAAGGATTTGGGGTTCTGTCCAAGTTCACAGTCAACATCAAGCCAAACCACTGGCTCTGGGATAAGTTTATTCAAGGGGGCCAGGGCAGTCAGTGTTACAGCCACTCCTTGGGAGGGCAGCCATCCCTCCGCATCCGTGTACAAACAGAAGTGCCTGCGTCTCACTCCCTGGAGTCTTCCAGAACAACTCCCTCTGAATTAGCAATCCTGGAGCACTCTGACCCCCAGCGAGTCCCATCTTGACCTCTTCAAAGTCAGAACTCTTCTCTGGGGGCAAACGCATACCAAGCAGCCCTGTACTTCTGACTCTGAATTTGTATCCATCGAACCACATAGCCATTTCACTTGGTTAGCTACATGCGAGAGTTCTGTCCCCAAACCAGCTGCAAAGAAGAAAAACCTCTGGTCTAGGAAGTGCCGTCTAACAAAATGCAATAGTTTCTCTTTTTGGAAATATGTGTATACCAATAGTTTTGTGCTCTAATTGTTATTAGAACGTTTCTTATGAATGTGTATATTGCAGAATATTCAGCCCAAATATTTTGTTCTCATTCATGCAGAAGGTACTAATATAAACTCACGTGGCCTTTAAAAACCTTACTTCATAGCAAGCAGGAGCTCTGTGCATCCCGCGGCCTGCACAGGGGTGCAGGGAGGAGTGAGGGGCCGGAGGAGAAAGATGCACTTATTTTCGAAACAGGAAGTCTGTAATAACCACAGTGTTTGTGTGGTCTTGCAGTTCAAGACTTAGATGAAATCAGACAGAAAGAATGTTTTTAAAATATATGTCTCCTCTCCTGGGAGACATTTAAGCTTGTGGTTAATGGATCATAATAACCCGGCTTCTCTTCCACTTGTGGTGACCGATACAAACTGCGTTTCTGCCTTACGCTCCGTAAGGATCCGTCTTTTGCAGGATCCCCGGGGAGGAACAGAAATGACTCTAAAGTCAAAAGCCTTCCAACCCTGTCCTTGTTTTTCATAGCAATAAACACATTGGGTGTGCCCATTTGGGGGGTTACCATCCACACTCCAGTTCCTGCACCCCCACAGTGCCCCCCTTCTGTGGTCCACCTGCCTGGAGTCAGCCAGCCCAAAGGGGACACTGCTGCGTGTCTCCCACACTTGCGTGCTGGCTGTCTGGGGAGGGGAGACTAAACCTTT
>NW_007794086.1:0-1573 GCF_000696425.1 Galeopterus variegatus | reverse complement strand
CCTAACCCTAACCCAAACCCTAACCCTAACCCTAACCCTAACCCTAACCCTAACCCTAACCTGAACCCTAACCCTAACCCTAAGCCTAAGCCTAACCCTAACCCAAGCCCTAACCCTAACCCTAAATGGAACCCAAACCGTAACCCTAACCCAAATCCTAACCCTCACCGTTATCCTAACCCTAACACTAAACCTAAACCAAACAAAAAACCCTAACCCTAACCCTAACCCGACCATGAACCCGAACCCTAACCCAAACCCTAGCCCTAACCCTAACACTAATGCGAACCCGAACCCGAACTCGAACCCTATCCCTAACCCTAAGGCGAACCTTAACACGAACCCTAACCCTAACCACAACCCAAACCCTAACCCCAACCCGAATCCAAACCCTAACCCTAACACTAACCCGAACATGAATGCTAACCCTAACCCTAACTCTAAACCGAACCGGAACCCTAACCCTAAAACAAACCCTAACACTACCCCTAATCGTAACCCGAACCCGAACCTGAACCCTAACCCGAACCCTAACTTGAACCCAAACCTAACCCGAGCCCTAACCCGAACCCAAAACCGAACCCTACCCAAAACGCTAACCATACACCTAACCTTAACCCTAACACGAACCCGAACCCTAACCTTAACCCTAACCCTAAACCTACCTGAACTCTAACCATAAACCTTACCCAAACACGAAACCTAATCCTAGTCCTAATGCTAACCTTATCCATAACACTAACCCGAACCCGAACCGGAACCCTAACCCTAAACCTATCCCTAACCCAAACCCTAACCCTAAGCCTAAACATAACCATAAACATAACCCCAACCCGAAACCTGACCCAAACCCGAATCTGAACCCTAACCCTAACCCTTACCCTCACCGTAACCCTAACCATAAACATAACCCTAACCCTAACTCTAAGCCTAAGCTTAACCCTAACCCTAACACTAACACTAACCCTAACCCAAACCCTAACCCTAACCCGAACCAGAACCTGGACCTGAACCCCAAACCTAACCCTAACCCTAACCCGAACCCAATCCCAAAACCTAACCCTAACCCTAACACTTAACCAAACCCTAAACCTAACCCGAACCCGCACCCTAAACCAAACTCGAACCTGAACCCGAACCCGAACCCTAACCCGAACCATAACAAGAACCCTAACAGGAACCCGAAACCGAACTCGAAACCTAACCCTAATCTGAACCCGAACCCGAAGCCTAATCCTAGCCCTAACCCTAACCACAACACAATCCCGAACCCAACCCGAAACCGAACACTAAGAAGAACGTGAACCCTAACCATAACCCTAACTCTGAACCGAACCCGAACCCTAAACCTAACCCTAACATGAACCCGAACTCTAACCCTAACCCTATCTCTAACCCTAACCCTAAGCCTAAGCCTAAGCCTAACACTAACCCTAACCACAACCCCAACCCTAACTCTAATCCTAACCCTAAACCTAACACAAATGCGATCCCTAACCCTAACACAAACAGTAACCCTAACCCTAACCCGAATCCTAACTGCTCACTCGCCATCCTTTTCAATGAAGAAGTT
>NW_007794085.1:5685-6247 GCF_000696425.1 Galeopterus variegatus | reverse complement strand
CTCGGTCTGATGAGTTTACTTAGATCGATGATCTCGGTCTGATGAGTTTATTAGAATGATGAGCTCGGTCTGATGAGTTTACTTAGATCGATGAGTTCGATCTGATGAGTTTACTTGGATCGATGTGCTCGGCCTGATGAGTTTACTTACATCAATTAGCTTGGACTGATGAGTTTACCTTGATCGAAGTGCTTAGTCTGATGAGTTTTCTTAGATCAAAGAGCTTGGTCTGATGAGTTAACTTAGATTGATTAGCTCTGTCTGATGAATATACTTAGAATGATTAGGTTGGTCTGTTGAATTTACTTAGATCAATGAGCTTGGCCTGATTAGTTTAATTATATCGATGGGGTTCGTCAGAAGAGTTTAGTTAGATCGATAAGCCTGGTCTGCTTAGTTTTCCTAGATAAATTTGCTTGGTCTGATTAGTTTTCTGCGATCGATTCGCTTGGTCTGATTAGTTTTCCTTGATCGATTAGTCAGGTCTGATTAGTAATCTTTCATCGATTAGCTTGGTCTGATTATTTTTCCTAGATCGATTAGCTTGGTCTGATTATTTCTG
>NW_007794085.1:0-523 GCF_000696425.1 Galeopterus variegatus | reverse complement strand
ATAATTAGAATGATTATCTTGGTCTGATGAGTTTACTTAGATCAATGAGCTTGGTCTAATGTGTTTACTTAGATCGATGGGGTTGGTCGGAAAAGTTTAGTTAGATCGATACGCCTGGTCTGATTAGTTTTCCTAGATCAATTAGCTTGGTCTTATTAGTTTTCCTTGATCGATTAGTCAGGTCTGATTAGTAATCCTATATCGATTAGCCTGGTCTGATTATTTTTCCGAGATTGATAAGCTTGGTCTGATTAGTTTTCCTACAACGATTAGCTTGGTCTGATTGTATTTCCTAGATCGATTAACTAGGGCTGATTATTTCTGCTAGATCGATTAGCTGGGTCTGATGACTTTACTTAGATCGTTTAGCTTGGTATGATGAGTTTCCTTGTATCGGTGAGCTAGGTGTGATGAGTTTACTTAGATCGAAGGGCTTGGTCTGATGAGTTTACTTAGATCGATGTGCTTGGTGTGATGAGTTTACGTAGATCGAAGGGCTTGGTCTGATGAGTTTACCTAAATG
>NW_007794084.1:0-1573 GCF_000696425.1 Galeopterus variegatus | reverse complement strand
GATGATGGTTACTGAGAGTAGCATTGATGCCCTAAATTTTGGTGACATCCTCAGTGTAGGTGAGAATCTGACTATGGGGGATGGGGGAATGTCAAGTAAAATATGTGGGAGACCATTGATTTGAACTAGGTTCTTGCACTAAGTCTAACAGACCAAACCAATAAGAAGTCTAACTACAGAAACTGAGCTTTAGTTAGTTGCAACAAGCTCTTTAACCTACTAACCAATTAAGTTTTCTCTACACTGTACATCCATTTCCTATAAATGCTGTCAGATCATGTTATTGCTTGGAATTCTCTGGAACTGCTCTGGTTTGGAGTGCTGCCCAATTTGTGAAGCATTTTTGCTTTCCTTAATCTTGTTTTTTTTTTATTGCTCAAATAAACTCAGTTGAACTTTAAGTTTTTCTAAGGTTTTATTTTTGTTATTTACCATTACCAATTAAGAGCACACTCATTCCTTCCCACCCTAGTCAAGTCTTATCAGAGTCTAACTTGAATATGACTTAACCTTAAGGGTTGTGTCCTTTTCCACTGAAGTATATATGCCAGAAAAACAGAGAGCAAGAAAGTAAACCCAGAAATGGCTTCTCCTATATCTCCAAAGTCCATTGTTACCCCCACCATACACAGTAATATCAAATGTATAACCAATAGTGAAGTGGAAATTTCTATACCTTTTTCCACTGTCAGGATTGCTGACCTGTAGGACCAGGGTCTTAAGCACCTTGGTGCTTAGCTAGAATACCACCTAACCATTTTGGCAATTCTTTCTTCAGAGCAACCACAAGAAGAAACTAGGAACTCTATTCCATACAATTGATCAGAGTGTCTGTTTTTATGCCAGTACCATGCTGTTTTGGTTATTATAGCTTCGTGGTTAGTTTATAGACAGGTAGTGTTATGCCTCCAGCTTTTCTTATTTATTATTATTATTATTATTATTATTATTTTGCTCAATATTGCTTAAGCTATGCATGGTCTTTTGTTATTCCATGTAAATTTCTTAATAGTTCTTCCCATTTCTGAGAAAAATGTCATTGGAATTATGATGGGGATTGTATAGAATTTGTATATCACTTTGGGTAGTATGGACATTTTCACAATATTGTTTCTTCCAATCCAAGAGCATTGGATATCTTACCATCCTCTTGTGTCCTCTTTAATTTCTCTCAGCAGTGGTTTGCAGTTCTCATTATAGAGATTTATCACATCCTTGGTTAACTCAATTCCTAAGTATTTTATTATTTTGGTGGCTATTGTAAATGGGCAAGCAGTCTTGATTTCTCTTTCTGCATGTTCACTATTGGAGAATGGAAATGCTACTGATTTTTGTGTGCTCATTTTGCATACTGTTACTTTGATAAAATCATTTCTCAACTCCAAGAATTTTTTTGTAGAGGCTTTAGGCTGTTCGATATATAGAATCATGTCATCTGTAAACGGGGATAGTTTGACTTCATCTTTTCCAATCTGGATGCCCTTTATTTCCTTCTCTTCTCTGATTGCGCTAGCTAGTACTTCCAACACTATGTTTAATAGGAGTGGTGAGAGTGGGCATCCTTGTCTAGTTC
>NW_007794083.1:1175-1573 GCF_000696425.1 Galeopterus variegatus | reverse complement strand
AACACAAGAGGAGACTCCATCAAGCCTGGAAATACGCTCTTCTTTTTCTCCACTCCCCCAGACCAAGAGGTATATTGTACGTTCCCCAGTTCACAAGCAGACTAAGGGTCCTTGAAATGTATTTTGTGCCCTTCGCCATCCTCAAGAGAACCCTGCTTCCTGCTGACTACACACCAAAACGGGGACTTTTGGTTTAGTGTTGCTCAAAAAAGAGTGAAAAGATGATTCTCGGTCCACCCCCATGGCTCACTCGGGAGAGTGCAGCGCTGGTCGTGCCGAGGCTGCAGGTTTGGATCCTATCTGTGGATGGCCGGTTAGCTCACTGGCTGAGTGTGGTGCAGACAACACTGTGCCAAGGGTTGCGATCCCCTTACCAGTCAAAAAAAAAAAAAAAAAAA
>NW_007794083.1:0-236 GCF_000696425.1 Galeopterus variegatus | reverse complement strand
CGCAGAGTGATTTAGACAAAAGATTACTCAGAGCCCATGTATTCAGAATAATGAGAAACACGAAGGAACTGCACCAAGAGAAAACTCCTTCAAGTGAGGAGAGCCCAGGCACAACCCCGAGTCACTTTTTGATCAGTTTTTATTATAAAGACAAGAAAGTTACAGAAGAAAAACTGGTGGTTAATCAATCATAGTGAAAACATAAACAAACTGGCTATGTGACAATCTTTGTTAAA
>NW_007794082.1:1306-1573 GCF_000696425.1 Galeopterus variegatus | reverse complement strand
CATCGATCTAAGTAAACTCTTTAGACCAAGCTCATCGATATAAGTAAACTCATCGGACCGAGCTAATCGATCTAAGTAAACTCATTAGACCAAGCTCATCGATATAAGTAAACTCATCAGACTGAGCTCATCGATCAAAGTAAACTCATCAGACCAAGCTAATCGATCAAAGTAAACTCATCGGACAGTGCTAGTTTATCTAAGAAAACTCAACCTACCGAGCTTATCGATCAACGTACACTCATCAGACCAAGCTCATCGATCTAA
>NW_007794082.1:0-416 GCF_000696425.1 Galeopterus variegatus | reverse complement strand
TATAAGAGAACTCATCACACCAAGCTCATTGATCCAAGTAAACTCATCACACCAAGCTCATTGATCCAAGTAAACTCATCACACCAAGTTCATCGATCTAAGTAAACTCATCAGACCAATCTCATCGGTCTAAGTAAACTCATCGGACCGAGCTAATCGGTCTAAGCAAACTCATGCGACCAAGCTCATCGATCTAAGTAAACTCATCAGACGAAGCTCATCGATCTAAGTAAACTCATCGGACCGAGCTAATCGATCTAAGCAAACTCATCCGACCAAGCTCATCGATCTAAGTAAACTCATCAGACCAAGCTCATCGATCTAAGTAAACTCATCGGACCGAGCTCATCAATCTAAGCAAACTCATCCGACCAAGCTCATCGATCTAAGTAAACTCATCAGACCAAGCTCCTCGA